>NC_142479.1:46536250-46689375 GCF_049115385.1 Moschus berezovskii
GAGGGCTGATTGTCCCAGGCACTGCCCTCAGATTGGGGAAGAACGCAAAATCAGAGACCCAGTCAGTGGACTCAGTCCACAGCTGCTATCCTGAGGTGCCCCTGAGGCCCAGGTGGGCTCGCCTCACTGTGGCAGAGCTGAGACCGGTCCCTGGAGGTGGACGACGGCTTCTCAGAGGGAAGCAGGCTGCTCTTCAGGCCCCGCTGCCAACCACCTGTGCCACAAAGCCTGGCCTTTCCAAGGGTGCAAGGAGACTGAGGTAGCGAGGCAGGTGCGTCTGAGTGTTCCTCATCTTCGAGTGCCCCTCATCTTCGAGTGCCCTGGCTGCTCTAAGCATCAGACTTAGTCCATGCCCTGTCCCTCCCCCTAGCAGGACCACCAGCAGTCCTCTGACAGGTGCAGCAGTCTGCTGTGGTCAAGGGGCCAGAAGGATACCTGAGCAGTTCCCCAAAGAGAGAGGCAGCCCAAGCACATACACAGTCTTGGGCTTCCAGCAGACTGCCCCCCAGACCCAGGCCTACAGAACATCCAGGCTCTGAGGGCAGCTTCCTCCACTCATGCAGCCTGGCTACCACCACGCCACACCACACGAGCCTAAGCCAGAGCCCCAGGAGGCAGGGCTTCACAGAGCCCAGCCACACTACAGGGCCCAGATAATGGGCACGCAGTGCTCCCCCAGTTGAAGCCCTGTTAAGGGCTTCCTGCCCGCCTCCCTCAAGACACAGGCCTCCCTGCACCTGGGCTCTCCCTCCTCCCACTGCACCTGCCTTGAGCACAGCATCCTTACCACGACCCCAACCCATCAGTTGGGAAACCTGCACTGGGCGGGCTAGGAAACAGTAGCATGCCAGGAGGCTGGGGGCACCAAAGGGCTGAACCAACCTGCAGCTGCATCCTCACCCCACATCCTGGAGGATAGCCCACTTGCCACTAAAAATACCCTCAGCCCCCAGTTCTCTACTAATACAGCAGACACAAGAAAGCCCTTCTGTATGAGGCTCCAGGCTCTCAACTCACAGCACCCACCCCAGAGTGGGGCTCAGGGTGCTCCACTGTGCAAACCACCACCAGCCACAAGAGCCAGCACCAGGAAACCAGGGTCCAAGGCCACACTCAGCCATTTACTGGTTGTGACCCCAACACATTACAACACTGAGCTGCTGCCTGAGGAACGCACTTAGGGAGGGTCTCCGAAGGTCACTCCCGGCCTCCAGGCAAGAAACTATGACACCACGTCCTATGTGAAGACTCAGCATCACCCACCTGCAAAGGAGCCGTGTTTTGCTGAATCAGAAAGCACCTGGCACCACCTGCCCACCTCCCCCAGGAGGCCTTTAGAGAGACTACCCCAGTGCTGACTAGCCTGAAGTGGTGACAGAGCCCCCAGGCCCACTCTCAGCAGCGTGTGTGATCTTTATCCGAACCCAAGAGAAGGCAGGGCTGGCTCCCCCACCTACCTACAGGGAGCAGGGCGGGGCTCAGTGCCCAGAACCCACTGAGGGGGCCTCACTCAAGGACACCCACCAAGGCCACACCTGTGAGCCCTGGCAGCGCCGAAGCCAGGATGTTCCCCTCTCCATCAGGTCACCAGCTTGTCCTTTTCCACTTGGTGCTGCTCCTCACTGGCCAGAGCTGTCCTCTGGACCACCTCAGCGCCAGGGCCCAGATGAACAGGGCTCTCCCAGCCTCCTTTGATTTCCGAGTGTCAAAATGGCTGACCTTTGAGTCTTGAAGGACAGCTAGATTAACCAACTTTCAGTGTGTAAACATGGGTCATTTGGGTGGGGAGTGGGGTGGCTGTGGATCAGAAGGTGAACGTGTTCGAAGGGAAAGTAATCCCAACAGAGGCCGCTGCTCCAAAAGCCTGGGATATCAGCTCACAGGCCATTCTTGGAGCTATGGGTCCTTTAATGGCAGCGAGGAACAGACAATAGCGAAGACACTAAGAGAGGACCTGACTCTCACTCAGCAGGTAACAGCGCGGCCCTGCCTCTTCTCTGCTCCCCAGGTTGGCTGCTTACAGGTGGGCATTGCACACCTCAGCAGCCCTGCACATCCACCCACCCCTTTCCATCCCTTTTCCAACGTCTGTGCTTCTGTCCTCCAGCCCAGTCTCTGGCTGGCTTCTGGGCCCACTCAAGTCAGAAGGTCAAAGAATCCTAGTCACCCACAACAGCCATTCTCCAAGGTCAGAACACTGGCAAGGGCTCAGTTGGCCAAAGAACGTAGACTCCTAGTCCACCAAGCCTGAGCACACAGCTCGGGAAGCTAGGTACAGGAGCCACCACGGGAGGAAGGATGACTCGGACTCTGGCCACCTTCACCTGCATCTCCAGTGAAGATCTCCCTGGACAGGCTATCATGATGAGCTGGGAGGGACAATGGGAGGCACTGTGTTGGTTCCACTCCCTCCCACCCCCGGTTCCCAGGCCAAACCTATCTCCGGCTGCTGCTCTTGGAGGTCCCAGGCACATCTGACAAGAAATCACTGGGGAAGAAGGCCAGAGAGGAGCGACACTCAGCTGCCTCATTTTCAGGTCATGGGTTCTGAAAAATGCTGGGAACCGCAGGAAACACAAGCATAAAGACAGATGAAAAACCTTCTTCCAATGGATTCTGGGAATATCCTCAGGCTAGAGGAGAGAGGCTGCCAGGCTGACCGCTGTCTGGTGCTCCCCTTGGTGCCCAGTGCTCTGCCTGCACCATAGGACTGTCCACAGCTCCATTCTACAGATGATAGACTCAAGGTTCTGATTTGGCAAAGTGGCAGAGCCATGCCGAAAAGACAGCACCATCACAATACTCTGGAGTTCTGGACTCAAAGGGCCAAGATGGTGAAGTTATAAACTGAAGTTAGAAAGAAAGATGGTAGGCCAGAAAGTGAGGATGTACAGTGACCAAAGAAGAAACAAGTTGAGCATAGAATAGATATGATGAGTCCATGCTGCCGTCAGGAAATGAGAGAACGGAGACATAAACAAGGGGGACAAAACAATCTCCTGCAGAAGATCCCAAGTGGACTTCAAGGAGGTGGCACTCACCCCCCACTCCTCACGTGTGGGCCACCTATAGTGATGTCCTCACTGAGAGGACAGCGTTGACAGCGGGGCAGCAGTGACTCTACAGGCAGAAACCCAACATCACCACCTTAGCCAGGCGCTTGAGGTCACTACGGACAATGGAAGGCCCTGTACCCGGGACGTGATGTGACAAGAAGGGCACTGCCCCTCTGTGGCCTTCTCAACAAACCCACAACCAGTGTGACCATGAGGCAACACTACATACTCCCCAGCTGAGAGCCTTCTGCCATATACCTGGCCAGTCAGTGTTACCACGAATAAGATTAGTGTTATTACAAGTCAGGCAAGTCTGAAAAGGTATCACAGCAGGCGTGACACAGAAGTTTGACATGACCACCAAATGTCCTTCTGGGACAGAAGAGATGTGAGGAGGAACCAGGACGTGTGAATAAAGGATGGACTTGAGTTAATCGTCCAGGTCATTACTGGTTTCCCGACCGTGATGAACATGCCACACTGACGTGAGACGTTACCAGGAGGGGACAGAATGCGCTCTGCTGTCTGCATGGCTCTGTAAATCTAAATCTGTTATAAATAATAATGTTAATTCTAAAAAAATAAGGCAAGTAATAGGACTTTCTGTTCCAGCCTAGGTCTACGCAGTGGCCCCACCCTGCTCACTGATTTCCACATAACCTGAGCAATCAGTCAGCCTCTCAAGATGCCAGACTCCATCCAGGGAGGATTGTCTTGACCCAGCGTCTCCATGGCTCAGTCCAAGCACCGCTTGAGCACACACACACAAAAGTGCTGGAGATGCCAGGATTGGCCATGTTGATCACTGCTTCCCTGACCCCCAGTCAAAGAGGAGGGACAGCCACAAGGCATGTGCCTGCTTAACACGCGGCCAGCCACTTACCTTCGTCCCCTCTCCTCACTCCCTGCTCCTCACAGAAGTGAAAACCCAGGCAACTTTACAGCAAGCTGCTGAGGCACACCTAAAAATATTCAGTGAGACGCACAGGCAACAGATCGGAACCAAGCAGGAAGGGAAAGGAAGAGGTGGGAGAGGCAGGATCTAGAGGAATACTCCCCAAACCCTGTCTCAAGACCCAGGTCACAAATCCTGGGAGTGTGTGCTTTTGCTCAGCCCTCACACTGAGGGCTACTGACACAGGGAGCCAGACACCAGGGCACTCACTTCCTGAGGATGATGACCGCTCTGCGCTCCTTGATGTCCTGAGGCCGGATGCAGTGGGTGATTTCATCAGCAGCGTATCCACTGGAAAAAAACAGCATGTGAGCATGGATGGACAACCAAAGATCCCAGGGGTGAGGGAGCAGAAATAGGGTCCTGGTCTTACAGCCACCCTCCACCCCCTTACTTAAGAGGTCTAAGGATCTACACGGAAGGAAATAATGTGTTAAGTTTCATATTTCTGCCCAGAAATCATTAACGGAAAACCTGGGGTGAGGTAAAGGTGGGTCTTGAAGCAGAAGCCCAGAAGGAAATCTCCTTGCACAAGCAAGAAGCCCTTTTAGAGGGCCCCCAAGAGGGCACACCTTGAGTGGCTTGGAGGCAGGCAGACTCAGACCAGACCATGGGGAGAAGCACCACCGCCCCTCCCCCCACCCTAGCCCTGGGCTGGCAGAGGTGACCAAAGCAGACACTGACAGCACTGAGTCACCAGAGAGAACTATGGCAAAAAGAGAATTTATCTACTTGGAAAAAAAGCTTTCCATAGCCTTCTTTTTAGGGGATCCAAAATCGTGATGACAGCTGTGTTTGGAATGTTTTAAGAATTCCCATCACACTCAAGTATCTATTTTCATCAAGCTACATGATTTTAAAAACTGCTCAGACCAGTGAGTGTGGGTAGATGGCTGTCCTCTTCACAGCTAATGTCTCTCCAACTTGGAACTCTGGAAGCAAACTCAGCTCCCTGAGCACATGCCCTCACTGGGGGGCTGGCAGTCAAAAGGCACCTGCACCCCAAGTTACCCAACTGAGGACAGGGAGTGCCACAGCCAGAAAGACACTCAGCTACAGGCCTCCTCCTCCTGCTCAGGGTCCCCTGGCCTGCCCTCCCCCCCCAATCCTGTGTTCAGCAGCCAGTCAGCTCCTTCTCAGCTGTCAGAAACAAGGCAGGCCTCTGAAGGACTTCTCAAAATGGCCAGGCTGCCCCGACTTGGGCAAGAACTGGATGCAAGAGCAAATGAAGTCCAAGAAAGAACCACGCCTGATACGAAGATCTGATTTGAAGCCATGTGGAAGGTGGAGGAAAGGACCCTTATGTTAGGATTTTCCCCTCTGAGCTGCTCCTCAGTCAGTTTTTCAATTTTCTCTGTAAATAACAGTCCCAGGAGAAACTACAGACAAATATCCACAGGCAAATCAATCTGAACACACTGATGAGTTTAAAAAAGCACTGGTATGTTAAAGAATCTGAGAATTACTACTGCAAAAGAATCTGCTGATTTCATTTAACTGAGCACTGACCAAAGAACGTTCTCTCAAATAACACCTATTAATATCTGGAGGCCCAGAGAGAAATGCCATACAGGATGGCATAGCTGAAGGGACCTGGGAAGAACCTGAGCTCTGTTGCTCAGCTGAGGTGCGTGCTGGGTTGAGCCCTCAGTGCCTCCGTGTGCAGGGATAACAGTAGGTTCTCAGGTGCTGGTGTGGTTGTGTTCTATGACTTATGACTCCTTAGTGGTGACTCACGATAAGATTTTTAAAAAGAGGTCAGTGCCTCCTCTCGTCCAGCGGAATTATGTCCTCGGTCTTCCTGGTTGGCACCCTGGAGAGTAGTGGGAAGCCCACCTGCAGGACGACTGTGAGAATTCAGTTAGACAATGTGGAGGTGCCTGGCACCCCACATGTACCAAGCAGCTGACACCAGCCAGGGGCCCTGGACACCTAGATCCAGGCTCTGCCTGCAGCAGAGGCCTCCTGGGCCCCCTCCCAGAGCTGAGAGCTCTACACCTGGTCTTGTGCTCTCCTGTCACTCCACTTTGGGGAAGCACAGGTACAGGCTGTGAGACGGTCCAATGTAAATCCAGGACTTTCCAAAAAGCAATCCAAGGCCATCTCTATGGCCGGGATCTGCAGTACTGGCTGCAGGCAACCTTCCTTGTGCTAACAGGAAGGACCTAACCTGTGCTAACAGGTTAGTGCTACTAACCTGTCTGACTTGGCTACAGAAGCTGCCAAGGGCCCTGCCTTCCCATCTTCAACAAGGAATTGCATCCCATAACACAGAAGCTGCAAATCCAGATGCTGATCAAATTTTACCTGTCCTCACCTCCCAAAGGCTTCAGAAAGAAGAGCAAGCCAGGCCAGGTTCCTGTCACCCAGCCCAACCTCAGAACTAGGACAGAGGTGGGATTGCACGGACTTCACCTCAACAGCTCACTAGCACTGGTTTTCCCGAACTTCTGGCAGCTGTGACACAACCTACTGACACCTCCTCAGTATCAGGCTCTACTGGAAGTGGGAGGCTCAAAGTCCTGATCAATGGAAGCTCTTCAGTCTGAATTTCAGCAGAAATGGTTCAGCAGAGACCAATACTGCCAAGGAACCTATTTGCTACAAGAGAAACTGTTTGAAAGTCCCATTCCACCAACTTGAAATTTAATATGCCCTGGTTCCAGTCCTACCCCTGGCATGAAGGAAAGTGTTGGCGCCTCCCGCCCTTTGTTTTCACAGGGAAGGTAGAGGAGGAAGCACCTCAGGCTGGTGTGCACCTGGACAGGGCCCCTCAGGCCCTCTCTACGCAGCAGTGACCAGTGCACCCCCAGCACACAGAGCCAGAGCCTGGCTGCCACCTGTCACATTGCACCTTAAGAGTGATTCTTCAAGAGTCTCTCCTCCCTTGGGAAGCTCTGCTCAACCCTCTAGGATGGGTTTCCCCAAATCGCCCACCCAAGTCTCTTGACTACTACTGTTTAGCCTTGTGGCAATTGTCTTCCCTACAAGACAAAGCTCTGCAAAGGCCTTCCACATCTCTGCATGCAGCAGATGCTAAATGACATCTGTGTTGAGCTCAACGCTTCTACTGTTCTGAAGGCTCAGAGACTGTGATAAGTCAGTCCTTCCTCAGACGATTAGGTGCAGGTCAAAGAAGGAGTCTGGAAGACTCTTTATGAGGCATTGTGCAGGACTGGATGCCTCTCCTCAAGGGGACAGCCTTGCACACAGATTTATTAAGGCACAGTTCCAAGCGGGCTGCCATTCACCATCTACTAGGTGTTTTGCCCAGGGCAGACAGAACCAGAGATGGAGGGACTGCCTGATGACAGCCTCCCTCCAATGGAGGCCAGCTGCTTTGGCAGCCCTCATGAACCTGCCTCACCTGTGAGAGGCCTACAAGACCTCCCTGAGGCTTAGGGTGGCGGGAGGGGAGGGGCAGCAGGCCAGCCTCCTGGGCACAGGAGCAGAACTGTGAACTCAGGCTCAAGTTATAACCACACCTGAACCCCCTAGAAGACACATAGCCAGTGTGATGAAGCAGTCCTGGGACTTTCTGAAACCAGAACGAAGGCAGTCAACCCGCTCCAAGTCCCAATTCTGTACACATCAAGGTATAAATAGAACACAGCTGAGCACAGAAGCAGCTCATCTCCAGACGCTCCACCAAAACCTCAAGCTTCAGTAGTGTGAAAGAGAGTTAATCTTCCATAACAGCTCTAGGATGTCAATAGCCCTACAACGAGGAGGCAAACTAAAGGCCAGAGAGATTAAGTAATCTGCCGAAAGGCAAACAGCTAAAGTGGCAGCACTGGAACTCCAACCAATCTCTTGGTTTCAGTGTCACCACTATGCTGGTTTTTGCTTTTTGGGTGGGAGCGTGGTGGGGAGACAGAGGAAGAAAAGCCCATTTGTGTTTCCCAGTGACAAGGCCCAGTCTGTCTGGGGGGCCTCACTGACCTCAGCAAAGGATACAGGTGTTCCCACCACTCCCAGAGAAGAAGTCTGCCTCTGAGTAGCTAGCATCAGCCACACACCAACTGCCCAGCTGAAAACGGCTCTCTAGAGCTTCCGCTGAGCTTCATGACTGAGACTGTCACCAGTCCGCCTGCTTCCTTCCCTTTGCTGCCCTCTGCCTTCTAGTCAGGCCTGGGAGAACCAAGGCCAGCCAACACCCCTGGCCCAGAACTTCTCCTGAGAATAAACAGCCCGGACTTCCTCCTGAGGTCCCTCCCCCTCTCATGGAATCAGAAGACTCCACACAAGAGATGTGGCCCAGACCTATCTGCCCTACATTCCCGACTATTTTAAGCCAGAAAGCTAAATTTTGCTTTCAACCAGATTAACAAAATCAGTCCTCTGCCCAGAACTGACAGGGTGCCCACTCCACCCAACGTCAACTGTTATCTGGAGGTCACAGGCTGTGCTCACCGCAGCATGTCTTATGGCCGGGCGACCCTGCCACCTCAGACAGGCCTGGGTCTTCGGGCATGTGGCCATCACAACCACAACCCAAGAAGCAGTGATTAAAAATAGTGCAAGTAAGCAATAAGCCTTGTAATTATTCTAGTTAATCCAACTGAAATCTGTTTTAATCTGCCATTTACTATACAGAGAACAGGAGAAGGAATATGGGATGAACTGATATATAAAAAAGAGATAAAAGACATTTATTTCCCTAGAGAACCACGTTAAGTGAGGACCTATTGAGGCCCAACGTGGAAAGGTTACAAAAGCACTTCCAGAAGGGTCTGTGAGGCCTTGCTCTAAATGCCCACGTTTGGACACTGCTGAATCAATGTTTGCCACACGCTGAAATCCATGCCGACAACTGTTAAATACAAAACTGTACTCCTGTCTCGTTGCCTTGGACGGGTACACCCCCCCACTGCCTTAAACAACACAAACCTGAGTCAGATGAGAGTGACTAGAACCCTCCCCATCTGTAGAGAACCACTGTCTTCACCAGCCCCTTCCTATGGGCAGCTCACAGAGCGGGGCTGGGATACACACTGGGAAGTGAATGCAAGCTCCTCTCCCACCAACCTGGGGAAAAGTCCAAGCAGGACTTGAAGAGGCACCACCAACAGGCAGGTGTTCACCCACCTGCACAGCAAGCAAGCTGAGAAAGCTAAATGAGCAGGTGCTGGAGAACTTAAATTGGAGGTGTCCAGAGCCCAAGAGTAGTGGCTTTCCACTGGGGAACATTTTACCCGCAGGAAACATAGGGCAACATCTAGAGATGGTCTTCGCTGACACAGAAGGTGCTTCTGGCCCCAGTGGACAGAAGGCGGGAATCCTGCTAAACATTCCACACCACACAGGACAGCCCCCAGCAACAGGTAATGAACCGGCCCAGATGCCACAGCACTGCTGCCAAGAAGCTCTGACCTACAGCTTCATCGAGGCAGCTGCACCAGAGCCCCCGCCCTCAGGTCCAGGTTGGCTCTGAGGACTATAATGCGCGCCATCTGCCCCTAGTCAGCCTCGAGCCATAGCTCCTCACCTATAGCCACTTCCCAAGTGCTCACTCCGCCCACTCCTTCTCTGCTTGGCTTACTCCCAGTCACCTCCAAGTCACCCTTCAAGCTGCCGCTTACTTCCTCCTGAAAGCTTTCACCCTCCAGAGTGGATTCCTGCAGTTACCTTCCTATGCGGTCACTAACCGTCTGTGGCCTCCCCTGGGCCAAGAGTTCCATGAGGGGAAGAACCCTGTTAAAGGCTCTCCCACAAGAAGCAGGGGAACACTTATCCTGTTTATGAAAGAACCCGGGTAAGGACCCACCTGATGCCAGCCCCTCTAGGAGACACTAAATCACCAGATTTAGTTCTAACAGGCCTTGGAAGTTGGCATCAACCCCACTTAAAGGCGTAAAAGCCGCTTGGAGAACGCCCACAAGATGCCAAAGCAAATGAGAGGACAGCTGGGTTCAAAGCCCTGGGGCAGCACTTTTCAGGACAGGGCTGAGCCTCCCACGCTGACTCCTCAGCCAAGTAAGAACCCAGGAGGAAGAGACTTGGAAAGCCTCAAGACTGTATACTCTTCTAAGGAAAAGATGAAGAAAATTTTCCTGGTGATGCAATCCTGCTGCTGATCACTAACAGACCTGCACTTTAAGAACTTCAAACTTCTCTTCAATACAGGGAGTGCGTATGTGGGAGGAAAAGGGACTCTCAAAGTCACAAACTGCCTCTTGTGCCCCTACCCTTTACACATCAGACCACTGTGAGACCTTGAGCTGACAAGCCAGAGATTCTGTGATTATGTGGGACACGACTGAAGTGACAGCAGTAGCAGTAGCAGCAGTATCCCATTAAGAGACCAAATGGCCCTTGAATGAAACCCTTTTAGGACAGAGAGCCCTTCAGTGAAGTCAGGCACCAAACTGCTTCACACAGGAGGCCACGTGGGAGAGTCTGCCCTGGAAATCCCATCCTACAGGGCTCCACCAAGACTTCAATCTGGAAGCACCACACAGATCTGAGAAGCTCGGGGTCCAGGTGACAAGTTGGCACCTGAGAAGTAAGTGGCCTTCTATCTTTTGATGCACTATGAAGCCAAAGCACTGCTTCTGCGGCTACTAACTTTCCCAACTTTCCCTTGGGGAGACCTTGGTATCACTCAGCTCTGCTGCCATTCCTAGAATGGGAAGCAGCCTCTGCTGCTCCCCTCAATGAACACAGAAGACTTGCCTCATGATGTTATGCGAACTCCAGCGACCGTTACTGCCCATGACCGTGGCCTATGGCACTAACTGAACTTCAGAGGTAAAGCAGCTCACAACAAAACCACAGTGTGTCCTGATCCTGTACTAGAATCTGGTGGTCAACCAAGCCGCTCTGAATAGCTGCAATCTAGCTCTCCTAAGAGGTTTTGGGGATTACTTAAGTACATCGCTAGATGTGCTTGTTTCAGTACCGGAAAGAAGCAGCTTTCAAATACATTTTTTGCTTCATAGAAACAGCAAAGGTGTTCCAGCAGGCAATCTCCTCCCGGGGACCAGGGAACTGAGGTAATTCTCAGCAGGATCCCGGTCTGAAAACAGGCCAAGAGCCCAAGCTGTGCTGACACAACTACACAGCCCAACACCAGGTAAAAAGACAAGCTTTACTGTGTTTCATCTGGTCCTCATTACAAGCACCACATCTTACAAAGCAGCAGTGGGCTCTCCTGCAGCCAAGGGGGGGCTGCGTTTTAAGTCTGTTCTCCTGGCCTAACCACTGGTGTGTTCGGCTCCAGGGCAGCCACTCCCCCTCCTGGGAACGGAGAGCGCCATCAGTTAAATCCTCCTGGGGCCTTTCTCTGTGAGGATCTCCTCTGTTAAGGAATCAACGAACACGTTCTCTGATAGAGAAACAAAAAACAGTAGACTTGGGATGACTGTTAGGCAGTAATTCCAACAAATTTTCTTAAAAACACACACACTTGGAGCTGGAGACCCCAAATAAAAAGTGACTTGTTCAAGTCAGAAACGTTAAGAGACTCCTGAAAATCAGCCTCTGGAAAAATGGCTTTAGACTAGTTCTCGGGTCAAGTCCTCGATCTCAAAAAGGTGCCCCGGGGGATAGTTTTCTAGTTCCGCCACTCTTACCGCCCGCGTTTTATACGCAGACCTCGTTTCCCCACTCCCATCCCCACCCCGCACACAAAAGCCGGGGTCAGAGGCGGAAAGCGGAGGCTCCCGTGGCCGCCCCCTACTCCCAGACGGTTACCTGAGCACAGTCACGCTCCCCCTGCGCACTGGCAGGGAAAGCACGGGCTCCGACACCCGGATAGGCTTGAACTGGAACTTGCAGCCGAAGCAGAGCGCGGAGTCGCTGAAGAAAGACACGGACACGATGGGGCGCTCGAAGATGTGAATGGGGTCCACGTGGGACACGATGCAGCCGCCGGGCTGGTAGTCGTTGATGACGGCGCTGTTGACGAAGCCCTCGGGGATGACGCGGTGCTCCACCAGCTTCTGGATGACCAGCTGGTGCACCCACTCGGGGATCTCGTCCACGTCGCCGGGCGGGTAGAGGCGCTCCTGGCCGGGCCCGCGCTTCTGCAGCTGCGCGCCGTACGTGTAGCCCTCGCCGAAGAAGTACTTATTGCGCAGCGGGGCCCGGTCCACCGTGTGCTCGTTGTACAGGCCCTTCTCGGCGCGGGACACCACCTCATCGATGCGGGCCTCGATCTTGGCACACTCGTCCTGGCTGAACAGACGCATCTGACGGATGCCGCTCTTCACCTTGCGTGCCTCCTCTTCCTTCTGCAGCTGCTGCTCCTCAAAGTCGCTGCGCTCGGGGTCCGAGTCCTCCGGGTACTTGCGCTTGGCTCCGGGTGCCGCGTAGGGCTCGGCCGCGGCGGCGGCGGCGGCTGCAGCAGCCACGGCGGCGGCGGCGGCGGCCGCGGCCTCCCGGCTGCCCGCCTTGTAGTTGTCCCTGGACGTCATGGACTTGAGCTTCTCCCGCAGGTCCGTGTAGCCGCTGGCGGCCGCCATGGCCCACGCCGCTGCTCTAGGGCCCTCCGCTGCGGGCGGGGCGGCCGGGCATGGCTCTGAGGGACGCGCCCCGGCCCCTGGCCGCAGGGGCCCTCAGCGCCAGGCCCGCGAGCGAGGCCGCGCGTCCCGGCTGAGGCGTCGAGGGGCGGCCTCAGGGGCTGCGGGTCATGCAGCGGCGGGGGCGACGGGGCTTCCTCCTCCTCCGCGTCCGGGGGGGCAGGAGCGCCGGCAGGGCCTCATGCCGCGCAGGGCGGCCACTGAGGCTCGGCCCGACTCCCGGCCGGACCCTCAGACGCCCGGCCCGGCCCGCACTTTAAAGCGCTCCTCACGACGTCACGGCCGCCCGCCC
This sequence comes from Moschus berezovskii, assembly GCF_049115385.1. Classification (NCBI taxonomy): domain Eukaryota; kingdom Metazoa; phylum Chordata; class Mammalia; order Artiodactyla; family Moschidae; genus Moschus; species Moschus berezovskii. The sequence goes on from NC_142479.1 coordinate 46,549,076, forward strand.
GACGTCCGCCAGCGCCGCTCCTCAGCGGGCTGCTCCAAGCGCACGCGCAGTACAGCCGGCCACCGCGGCTCCGCGCGCACAGAGCATGCGCGTGCGTGCGGCAGGGTCAGCGGAGAGGTAAGCGCACGCGCGGACGAGAGCCGCTCGCTGTCCGCCGCCCCTCCCCCACCCGCTGAAGGGGTCCGCGAACGCCCCAAACAGCAGCCTGCCTCCTCGCCGCGCCAGCCACGCGGCCGAAGGGCTCCCTCCACAGGAATGCGCTCACGCCATCAACGCTGTCGCCACGCTGCGTCACGACATCGTCCGAACGCCCAAAATCGCTTCAGCCCCCAGCGCGCAATCACCCGGGAACCGCCACAAGCAAGGCTGCCCGGGCACCGCCCCTTTGGCGCTTCTGATTCTGTCATTGGGGCACCCGCCACGGGCTGGGCGGGACCAGACGGCAGCTTCCGGAAGCCGGTTGGCGCGCGTGCCTGTCCATCCGACGGTCGCCTTGGCTACTGCGTCCGTCCCCCTAATTAGCCGCGGGCGGGATGCAAGGACCCCTGGAGGATGACCGGGTGGCTAAACGAGTGCCTGAGTGGAGACGCGACCGAAGTGAATCCCTTTACGCGCAAGGGAACGCTCGGATTGCTGGGTCGAGAGCCCCAGCCGAGCGCCCTGTCCGACAGCCGCCGCCGCAGATGCCACCCCCCCCCGCCGCCTCCCCGCGTGGACGTTGTCCGAGTCACGTCCAGGCGGCGGCGCGTGCGCGGCCCTCCTGGGCAGGGTGCCCCGGGGATGGCGGGGAGCCGGGACTAGAGCGCGGACCTCGGACCCGGGAGTCGCCGCTCTACCGGGCGCCTAGCCCTTTGTTCAGGACCCCCAGGCCCCGCCTGACCCTCAGGCCTGCTCGCGTGATCACGCTCCTGGGCCCAGTCCCTCCCACCCGCGCCTTCATTGTGGTTTTCGGAGGCTCAGTTCACCCCTCTAGCAACATGCCCAAATTTTCTCTGGAGTGAAATGCATCTTGGGTTTCGTAGTCTCTCCTTTCTGACTGTTGTGCGCTCGCCACATTGTCCCTGCGCCTTCTCCACCCACCGTCCCCGCTGGTCAGGGCCTGAGCTCCGGACCCTGCGACCCGGCAGGCGTGTTTTTGGACCTTTACCTGCAGCTTAGGACCCCGACAAGGTCTGGAGGCGGGAATGACATCAGTGCCCACACGTGTGGTGGGTGCGTGGCTGAGATGCAGTCCCATCCTGTCCATTAAGCAGAGAGGACCACGGCTTCCGTTTTGGGCCTGTTTCCACGTTCTAAACTGAGGGCCTAACGGTCTCTGCTGAGAAGTGGGGCCTGTCATGGGGTAACTAGGCAAGGCCAGGCCAGCAGGGCCAGTGGAATGGGAAGGCCTGGACACCTAGGACTCCGGCCCTAACCCCCTTGCAAGCAGCAGCAGGTGTAAGGGAGATGGGACGGGCATGGAGCCTGTAGGGAATGGCTCCTGCCCTTTTCTGACCCAAACTGGTGGGCATCACTTGTAGTAGTGGCAGGAAGGCAGTTGCACGTGGTAAGAAGGTGGCCAGTGGGCAAGGCCAGAGCCAGGGAGCTAGGCTTGGACTCCAGTCCTGTCTGGGCCATTCTAGGTGAAGGCTTGGGTAGGGCCCCTTTACCTGCATACTAGCAGTGTGGCTGCAAGGGCTCAGGCCCTTCAGAAGCCCAGCATCCACCTCTCAGCCACCCTCCAAGAGGGGGCATCGGATTTTGCTTACACACCTAGTGGCAGGGAGTTCACTACCTTAGTCATCAGAAAGTCCTGCCAGAGCCCCCCAGTGCTCCAGTCACTGGGAAAATGTGGGAGTCACCTCCTCTTCCAGGGCTCCCAGACACCCCCTCTGGGTGGCTTTCCCATGCTCTGCAGCCAGGGCCCTCCCTTGTCCCATCTGAGCCTCAGTGGGAAGCAAGAAGCTCTGGAACAAGACTGCCTGTGTTTGCCTCTAGGCCAGGCCAATTAGTGGCCCTGGGGTCACAGTTACCCCACAAAGACAGGACGAGAGTGTGTCAGGCTTCCACGCCTCCCAGACGTGTCTCCTGTTCTCACCCCACACCAGGCCAGGCACCTGGGGCTGGGTTCCTTTGGTTTTTGCTATCCCCACGACCACCTGGAGTTCCTGTCTTCCTGGGTCTGGGGAACACAGAGGGATCTGACTCTCCTGTCACCCCTGAGTTTTCCCACTCTACCTCTTGGGGTCATTAGCTCTGATGAGGGCTCAACCTGCTGCTGCTGCCACAGAAGCACCAGAAGAGCTGTAAAAACAGGAGCCTCACCCTTAAGGCCCAGATCCTAAAATTCCAAAGCTCTGGTGTTCTGGTTATCTGATTCTGTGTGACAAACCTCTCAAAACTCAGACCTGTCACCACCCAGCACATGAATCTGCAGTGTGCCCAGGGTTGGGCCCGGAGGCTCCTCCCTGTTCCATGCGCTTCAGCTGGGGCCTCACATGGCCTGCTTGCATTCTGCAACCCAAGAGGCCTCTCACCTGGGCAGAGCCACTGACCATGAGATACTGTGAGCAACTCCCAGTGCCTGGCATTTGCCTAGTATGCAGGGGGTGCTTAATAGGTACTGAATGAATAAATCCTTCCTCTGACACTATGGCTCCAGCTGATTACGACCCCACACACCCCCCCAGCCTTCCTCTCCCAAGCCTAGTGCCCCACTCCCCAACAATTTCCTCAAAGCACTAGCACTCTCCAGCAACATTCATTCAATTCTTTCATTCACGTGACAAATATTTTGTAAGCACTTACTCTGTGTTAGGCATTGTCTTAGGCTTTGAAGGATACAGTAAGGAATAAACACTGTTTTCTCTGTTTAGAATGTTCATTTTCCTCTCCTCCATCTATTCCTAGCCAACTTCTACTTATCCTTCAAAACCCAGCCCCAACCCCAACATCCCATTCTCTGGGAAACCTTTTCCCAGACTTCTGCCTCCTCAGCCACTGACATGTGGGACATCCCTCTCTCTACTATACCACCCTCAAGTCTTGTGTGGCCCATCCCGTGACAAGGACCTGGGGTTGGGACTACCCAAAGTGGGGGAAGGTTGAGAGACAGGGGCCTGCAGGGAGAGGTAAGGATGGATGTCTCAGCTGACAGCTCTGTTCAGGAGCATAACTGGGCTTTCAACTCCTGCTGCCTCCCTCAGGCTCATTTTCCAGTCACTCAACAACTGTATACCAGAAAAAAATTCAGAGAATTCCAGAAAAACATTTGCTTCATTGACTACACTAAAACCTTTGACTGTGTGGATCACAACAAACTGTAGAAAATTTTTCAAGAGATGGCAATACCAGAACACCTTACCTGCCTCCTGTGTTGTGATCCACACAGTCAGAGTCTTTGGCGTAGTCAATAAAGCAGAAGTAGATGTTTTTCTGGAACTCTCTTGCTTTTCGATGATCTAACAGATGTTGGCAATTTGATCTCTGGTTCCTCTGCCTTTTCTAAATCCAGCTTGAATGTCTGGAAGTTCTTGGTTCGTGTACTGTTGAAGCGTAGCTTGGAGAATTTTGACATTACTTTGCTAGCGTGTGAGATGAGTGTTTCCCCATCTATTTTCCATGAAGTGATGGGACTGATGCCATGATCTTTGTTATCTGAATGTTGAGTTTTAAGCCAGCCTTTCACTCTCCTTTTTCACTTTCATCAAGAAACTCTTTGGTTCCTCTTTGCTTTCTGCCATAAGGGTGGTGTCATCTGCATATCTGAGGTTATTGATATTTCTCTCAGCAGTCTTGATTCCAGCTTGTGCTTCATCCAGCCCAGCATTTTGCATGATGTACTCTGCACGTAAGTTAAATAAACAGGGTGACAATATACAGCCTTGTATACTCCTTTCCCAATGTGGAACCAGTTCGTTGTTCCATGTCCATTTCTAACTGTTGCTTCTTGACCTGGAAAATTCTTCAGGAGATGGGAATACCAGACCACCTTACCTGCCTCCTGAGAAATGTGTATGCAGGTCAAGAAGCAACAGTTAGAACCAGACATGGAAACATAGACTGGTTCCAAATTGGGAAGGGAATAGGTCAAGGTTGTATATTGTCACTCTGCTTATTTAACTTACATGCAGAGTACATCAGGTGAAATGCTGGGCTGGATGAAACTCAAGCTGGATTCAAGATTGCCAGGAGAAATATCAATAGCCTCAGATACACAAATGACACCAACCTTATGGAAGAAAGTGAAGAACTAAAGAGCCTCTTGATAACAGTGAAAGAGGAGAGTGAAAAAGTTGACTTAAAACTCAACATTCAGAAAACTAAGATCATGGTATCCGGTCCCATCACTTCATGGCAAATAGATGGGAAAACAATGGAAACAGTGACAGACTTTATTTTGGGTGGCTCCAACATCACTGCAAATGGTGACTGCAGCCATGAAATTAAAAGATGCTCCTCGGAAGAAAAGCTATGACCAACCTAGAAAGTGAAGTGAAGTGGAAGTTGCTCAGTGGTGTCTGACTCTTTGTGACCACATGAACTGTATAGTCCATGGAATTCTCCAGGCCAGAATACTGGAGTGGGTAACCTTTCCCTTCTCCAGGGGATCTTCCCAACCCAGGGATCGAACCTAGGTCTCCTACATTGCAGGCAGATTCTTTACCAGCTGAGCCACAAGGGAAGCCCAACCTAGACAGCATATTAAAAAGCAGAGACATTACTTTGCCAACAAAGTTCCATCTAGTCAAAGGTATGGTATGAGAGTTGGACTAGAAAGAAAGCTGAGCACTGAAGAATTGATGCTTTTGAACTGTGGTGCTGGAGAAGACTCTTGAGAGTCCCTTGGACTGCAAGGAGATCCAACCAGTCAATCGTAAAGGAAATCAGTCCTGAATATTCATTGGAAGGACTGATGCTGAAGCTGAAACTCTAATCTTTTGGCCATCTGATGAGAAGAACTGACTTACTGGAAAAGACCCTGATGCTGGGAAAGATTAAAGGCGGGTGGAGAAGGGGATGACAGAGGATGAGATGTTTGGATGGTATCACTGACTCAATGGACATGAGTTTGAGCAAGCTCCGGGAGTTGGTGATGGACAGGGAGGCCTGGCGTGCTGCAGTCCATGGGGTCGCAAAGAGTCAGAAACGACTGAGCGACTGAACAACAACAACTATATGGAGAAAAGGCTGCCAGGTGAACCTTTTATTTGCATTGAAATGACCAAGAGCCGTGAATCCAAGCTCAGCAGCAGTACAGAGGGCACCCGGGATGGCAGGGGGACAAATGAGGGGCTAGGACAGGGAGATGGAGCAGATTTGAACATCAGACCCCAGGAGAAGTGAAAGCAGGTTCAGTTTGCCTAGGCTTCTGGTGTGGGGCTACCATGCTGCCGCAGGGGTCAGGGCAGGGCCACAGTGGTAGGTGGCAGGAGAGTCCATTGGTCAGTCCCTAGAAGTTCCTCCTGCTATCTGACCCCAGGTTTGCATGCTGTAACTCCATCTCAACTCTCAGTTGGTCTTCTCAGGTTCCTGGGGACTTGGGCTTCTCCACCTACTGCCTCTTGGTCTTTCCTAAGGTTCTGGCCCAGTAGCTCCCCTGGGACACACAGCCAGCCTCCTGCCAGAGGGGGCCTGGGGGCTGAGTCAGAGTAGTGTGATCTCGCTGGGGGGCAGCGTGAGCCGCTTCTCACGAGCACTGAGCAGGTTCTCCACATGCACGGCCACCACCCGACACAGCTCCAGGCCCTGCAGAAGAGACATGATTTAACACTGCCCAGCTCTCCTGTGGGGAGAGACATGGCTGGGAGAGAGGTGGAGGCCAGACTCTCCCGGGACTGGGGCCCCACCCTTGTCCCCACCTCCTCAGGGCCCCTGGAGAAGCTCTGGCAGCTGGAAAGGAATTCTGGGCTGCAGGCGGGAAGGGGTGAGCCAGGTGGAGACCCACGCATTCACCAGCTCTGCCGCATGTAACCTGGGCCAGTTACCACACCCCCGTCACCCTCAGCAGCCTTATCCCTGGGGTCTTGGTTTCCCAGGGCCTGCCTCACAGGACTGTGGCGAGGATGACATGAGACTTCAAGACATGTAAATCCTTCACATTTAAAAACTATTAGCCCTGTCGATAAATGAGCTGCCACGGTTACCACCTGGTACCCACGGCCTAGAATGAACTGGGCCCCAGCCTCAGGGCTCCCGTGGGTGGGGGGAAGGGGGTGCTGCAAGCATGTGGAGAAGCCAGAAAGGCAGCCTCTTCCTCCTTCTCCTCCATCCAGCCACTTCCTAAGCATCCACTAGACACTGAGCACTGTGCTATGGACACCATGTGGACACAACCCTTCCCTCCTGGGGCTCACGTTCTACTGGGGAGATGGACAACCTGAGAACCAATAATGAAGTGACTTCCAAGCATTATGAGACCTACTGAGGCAGAGAGAGTGAATTATCAGGAGGATCAGGGGAGGCTTCTAGAAGGAGGTGATGTTTGTGCTGAAACTGGAATAAAGGGAGGGAAGAAGCCCTGTGATGCAGGGGGAGCGTGTCCCAGGCAGAGGGGACAGCAAGTGCAATGGGAGGGTGTTCTGGGGCAGGGAGGGGGCAAGGGGGGGTGGCGGAGCTGAGGTCACAGAGGCAAAAGGAGGAGGGGGCAGGGACAAGGACTGCTGGGTTGGGGCCCAAGGACCTGTGAGGGTTGGAGGTGAGGGCAGAGGCCTAATGGCCTCCAAGAGTGACACTGAGGGAGAGGGAAATAGGAGGCTGTCTCACAGAGCAGCTGTGGCTGTGGAAGCCTCCCCTGGGGGGAGGGCCCGGCCTTGCACCAGTTAGAGGTCATCCAGGGGAGGGGGCTCCAGAAAGGGGCCCAGGAAGCAACAGATGGGCAGGTCTGAAGAGGTGGGGTCTCTGGGGGAGTCCAGGAAACAGGCTGAGTCCAGGTGAAGCCAGGATCAGGGTGACCTCAGAGGGAACAGGACTGGGGGGGCGGTGGGAAGCAGACTGATCCCCAGTCAAAGGCCCCCCCAGGAGCACGGCGAGGTGCCATGCTCTGGCCTTGACCCTCAGGGGCAGGGCTAGGGTGGTGGGAGCCCCTGTCTCGTGCCCTGGAAAGCAGCCCAACTAATGTAGGCCCTGGCTTGGGGTGGGGGAGTTCTGGGCCCACATCTTGAGGCGGGCAGTGGGCTGGCAAGGACAGACGGGTGGGCCCAACTCCATTCAGCCCCTTCTCTGGACCTCAGCCCCCTCTCCAGCAGGTGAGAACTCTGGTCTGGCCCCGCCCCGGGGGCTGCGAGATGTGGACATGGCTGACCTAGAGGACTTGGCTTTTGAGGAGCACCCATGGGTGCTGCAGATGGAGAAGGCTCAGGACAGGGAAACCTCCCTCTCCATCCATCAAGCCCCGGCCCCACAGTTCAACCTCCAAGCCTTAGCCCAGGTGAACTGCCCATGTCCCTGCCCTTCTAGCAACCTTCTATGGCTCCCAAGTGCCCTCGGGAGGAGGCCCCAGGTTCTTAGCTTTATATTCAAGGACCCTTAGGGCCTCCCCAGTTTCCCATCGAATACTTCATTCTTCTGCAAACAACCTGGGCCCTCATTTCTAGGATCCCACCATCAAGATGCCTCTCCAAGACCACCTCGAGACCCGCAGGTCTGTGTAGTGTGGGCTTAACTCTGTCCCCTGCGCTGGGCTGGACACTCCCCAGAACTTGGCCGGGCCGAGGAGAGTCTAGTGTGCAGAATTCGGGAGTGGGGGGCTGGGCAACTCCCCGGGGGGCCCACCTGCTCCAGCTGCAGCTGCACAGTGTGCTGGGCAGTGACATCCCCGAGCGTGACCTCCACGTAGGGGCAGCTAGAGCCGGCTGTGGGCCGCTGGGTCCGCGTCGACTGGATCTCCTTCAGGGGGAACTTCACCATCAGCTCCTGGGGAGGATGGGGAGCAGACAGGCTTGGGGGTGGGACAGTCTCACCTACCGGTATCCCTGCCCTAAAGGACAGATACGCAGCGGGCACGACACCCCGGTTTGAGCACTTGTCCCCCACTGACCAGCTGTGTAACTCGGAGAAAGCAGCTTTCCCTCTCTGGACCTCAGCTTCTCACCTGTGACATTACTTCAACAATGATGCACATGTGTGCAGCGTGCCAGGCACCGCTCTAAATGCTGAAGCTCCAGGTAATGCCGGTGTGCCCTGACCTTCCTGCCTCTTCACAGCCACCCCTCCGGCTGGGAGCATTCTTTCTGGCCCCAGGAGCTAACGCAGAGCTTCTCTGGCTCACCCCAGGAGAAGCCAGAGCGATGAGAGCCAGTGGCCCCTTGTGACAGATGGACACAGCAGACAGACACCCCAGCTTTCCCACCCGCAGAACGGGGCATCCTCTGAGGCTGGTGCTCCCCGCTGGACTGAGTCCCCATGCCCACAGTGGGAACCTGAATGCTCACAGGCCCCGCCCCGGCCGTGTCCCCGTGGCTGTGACCTCCTTCTGGTCTCTCTTCCTTCCTCCATTGTTTCCACACAAGCCACTTGCCCTGGAGCCCTCACGTCAAGGTCCACTCCCCGAGGAAGAACTAAGAATGGGGGCAGCAGGTCCCTTTTGTTCTGGACTGCATTGTGTCCCCGAATCCTGACCCACCCCCTCAGAACCTGGAGACAGGTCTTTGAAGAGGGGAGTCAGGCTAGGGTGGGCTCCCATCCCACGGGTCCTGATGAGAAGAGGACCCTGAGATTCACGGACCCCAGAGAAAGGGCCGTATGAGGGCTCAGCCAGTATGGCCATCTACCAGCAAGGAGGGAGGCCTCAGAGGAAGCCAACCCTGCCAGCACCTTGATCTTGACCATCCGGCCTCCAGACCCACAGAAACGGTTTCTTGGCTGAGGCGCAGGCAGAGCCACACAGGCTTTGCAGGTCGGCGTGCTTCACCTGTTTCTCCTGGACAACAGCCTGTGTCATCATCCCAGGTGAGGAAGAAGGGGGCGGAGCCTCGCCCAAGGTCACGCAGGTGTGAGCAGCGGAGCTGGTCATCCCTGGGGGGAGGGGAGGGGCGGGGCTGGGCTGAACCACTCACGTGGGTCTCAGTGCTGAGGAAGTTGAGGCCGTTCTGGTTGACAGCGAGGATGCAGGGGGCTGGCACGGCCGAGGTGCTGCAGCTCTGGACCAGGAAGAAGGAGGAGCCGAACATGGGTGAGGCGCTGAGGAGGCCTGGGGGTGGTGGTCAGGCGACAAGGGCTCATCAGTGCATAAGCTTACCCCTCCTCCCACAGTCCATCCAGCACAAGAGCCCCCAACCTGGTGCTCCTCCTGCCAGTCCTGCCGCCCACACTGGACCTTCCTCCATCCCCGCTGGGCACCCCAGCCTAGGTGGGGCCTTGGAAGGCCTTTAGAAACCTGACACCAAAGATGCTTTTGTACAAAGGAAAAGGCCTCCTCACCACCCTCCTCAGCCAGGCCCCCAAGACTCCCTCCCCAGCCCAACTCCTTCTCACCCAGAAACTGGGCACGGGCCTGGTGGGGGCTGAGTGCCTGCATCTGCTGCCGGTGCTGGCCAAGCAGGTGGAGCCACGTCGAGCTGGCCTCGGTGCGGTACAGCTGGGCTGGGATGTACTCCTGGGCCTCCCGCCTGGCGGGCAGGGAAAAGCCAGCTGATCATCGGGGGTTCCACCAAACCTCCTGATGGCTGAATGCTGGGGGAACGCGGATGACAGGGTGGGGACGGGTGGTGGTGCAAACGGGGCTGGGTACACAGCATGCGCTCAGTAACTGCTGGCCAACACCACTGAGCTCCTTCCTTGCTGACAAGGGAACGCAGGCTCTGAGGAGTTCACCAGCTCATCCAAGGTCACACAGTGACCCCACATGGGTTCGTCCTTTGTAGCCCCCGCCCTCTGGGGAGTAGCCCAGGCCAGAGGGGTGAGAAGGAAGCATAGGGTGGGGGAAACAACAGGGTAGCAAAGCAACCCCCAGCAGTGGTCAGCAGAGCAGAGCAGTGGGCTCCAGAAGAACCCCAGGACCCTCAACTCCCACCTGTCCAGGCCTCCCCTGACCATATGCTGGCGGCCCTAAGGCAGCCCTGGCCTTAGGACATCTGAAAAATACCAACAAGTACCAGTCTGGGCTGTGCACTGGGGAAGGGAGGGGCGTCAGGGGAACCCCTAAAAGGCTCTCCAGGCTATGTCTTTCCTTCTCTGCACTGCTGGGTAAGAGCCTGGCCTCCAGACCCAGCCTCCCCAGGTCTGAATCCTGGTCACCCCACTCTGGAGAAGCCATATCCCATCTCTGGAGCTGAGTTTCCTCATCTGCAAGAGGGGACATTAGAGTGCAGTTTGGGGCATCTGCCAGGGCGATGCGTGCAGATGCCGCGCAAAGAGTAAGGGCGCCACGACTGTCTCCATCCGGGCCTGGTGACACCTGGATGTGCTTCCTCCACTTTCCCTTACATCATAGCATCAGAAGGGTGTAAGTGTTGCACCCTTACAGCGGGACATACCCTGTCCACACACTGCCTTTCTTATAGTTATTCACAGCAGGGGCTCTCAAAGTGTGGTCATGGGGCTGGGAGGGCAAAGTCACTTCCGTAGCAACCTGAGCAGTCATCTGCCTCCCCCTCATTCTCTCACAAGTGCAGGTGCAGAGGCCACATGACCTGTGCAGTCAAAACAGACTGACCGAGAAGCAGGGACGGGTATCCAGCTGTCAGCTATTAAGCCAGATGGTACAAATTTGCAAAGGGTAAATCAGTGCAGCTCCTCTCACTGGAGCTCTTGGGAAAATACACTTGTGTTTTCATGATTGTTTATATTAACACATAATGTTACCTTACACTATTTGTATTATAATATGTCCACATTTATCTTAACATTAATATGTAGTGTCCTTGTTTTTCATTAATAAATCAGTATTTTAAGTTGTTTCTGTTTTCATTTCGAATAATGTAAATATATCGATAGATATGACCCACAGACACAGAAGCTCTTTGGGGCCCAAGTTTCAAGAGGAAAAAGATGGAGAGTGTGGGGACAACTGAGGTCCCATCGCTTTGAGAACATCAGTTTAAAGGCCACCTGACACCCCACAATTTAAGGAATCCTCTGCTGTTGGAGATTGTCGATGCCATCACAGTGGACATTCCTATGACCAGTGCTCTCTGCAGGGCCGTGTGTACTTCCTGGCCACAGTGTGTGTGTCCTGAACACATTTTATCACTCGTTTGCTCTGAGCTATTAATACCAGTTGGAAGTGACCTGTCCTGCTGGGAGGCTGGGTCCTAGCTGGACGGGCTGGGCTGAGGGGGGTAGGCAGCTCAGGGGCGGGTGGGCGCTCACGCGCTGGGCAGGTAGAAGTGGTCCTTGGCCCGGTGCTGCAGTGCGGCCAGCTTGGACACCTGCTGCAGCTGCTGCTCGCTGGGCTGGCCAGCCGGCACACTGCTGAAAAGGCCCTTCAGGTAGTCTGGCAGCACCTACAGGGGCGGGAAGAATGTAGGCAAGGGGCTGCAGGAGGCCAGGCACCAGGCACACAACCGGGGAGGTCCAGACACAGATGCTGAGCCGTGCCAGGGTCTTGCTTCTGGGGAGGGAGGTGGTCACTTTCCTGGGCTTTGGGGAGCAGTGACAGAAGAACTTGGATGGTGAGCAGGGAGGGCCGTGGCTTGGAAGCCACAGGAACTGGGGAAGCGCTGGCCCCTGCTCTGCAGAGAGTAGGACCCAGGGGTGCTGCTGGCTGGCCCACAGGCACAAGAGTCCAGTGACGGGCCTTGGACACAGAATGGCTGCAGCTTCGGGCCCCAGCTTCTGAGAAGCATGCTATCTCTACCCAGCGCGTCTGCAAGGGTCCGCACACAAGGGAGACCCCAACTTTATCAGGACCACTGCCCTGACTGAGATGACCTAGTCCAAAAGGGGAGTGACAGTGCCCCAGTGTGAAAAGGCTGGGCAAAGCCTCAGAGTGGGGGACTTCCCTGATGGTCTAGTGTTTAAGAATCTGCCTTCCAAGTCAGGGGACACAGGTTCGATCCCTGGTCGGGGAGTTAAGGTCGGGGAGTTAAGATCCCACATGCCTCGTGAGAACTAAGCCTGCAGGCTGAAACTAAGACCTGATATAGTCAAATAAATAAATATTAAAAAACAAAGCTACTGAGCACGGGACAGGTGAGGTGCTCAGTGCTGGAAGAGAGCAGGAGGAAAGAGGTGAGAACACTCCTGAAAACGTGTCATGTGGGCAGCCTGGCTGGAGGGGCCTAGACCAGCAGCGACACAGGAAGAGCAGGCTGGCCCGGGTGACAGAGGCCTGCGAATTAGGAAGTGAGGGTGACAGCGACGCGCCCACAAGGGGACCAGAGGCCTCAGGGCTGGAATCTCCAAGGTCTCGGATGCCAAGCCCGGGGGAGCCCAGAGGTTCCGGAACCTCAGAGTGGCCACACACGCAGACCTGGTTGTAGTGCATGGTCACGTAGAGCTCATTGTCGAACTTGAGCGGCTGGTCCCAGAGCACACGCCGGAACCACAGTGCATAGCCGCCATCCACCTGCGCCATCTCCGAGGCCACATCCAAGATGTAGGTGCGCCGGCTGAGCGGACATACGTGCTGGCCTGCGGGGAGTTGGGGCAGACGTGTTGAGCCCCCTCCCTGCTCTGGGGCACGGCATCCCTGGTGAACAGGACGGGGGGGCCTGATTTGTGGAAGCTGTGCCCCCAGGTGGGAATAACGCCGACTCAAAGTTCAGCTCGCCTGGGCCTAGGGAGGTGCCCCACCCAGGTGCTGCTCAGAGAACACCCAGCCTCCTCCCCTCTCTAGAGGAGACTGCACCCAGAGAAGCACGAGAGGCCTCAGGTTCTGTGGGCACCTTTCTGTAGGACTCCTAGGGGGAGACCCCTGCTGGGCTCCCGGGGGTGAGGGGAGGATGGGGGTCTGGCACTGTGAGTGGGTCTCGGCCTTAAGTTTTTATTTCCTGAAGTGACATTTCTGCTCCCTGTCCCACACCTTTGAAAAATTTTACTGAAAAGAGGGATGTGGCATGATGATAAAGTCCCGGCTCTGACCTTGGCAGGCGGAGAAACAGCCTGACCTCAAAATGCTCCCGTCCTAATTCCCACCTGCCGTGAACGCACACTTTCATGGAGAGGAGACGCGGAGTGTGATTAAGGGTCTTGAGAGGGGAGATAATCACAGGGACCCACGTGCACCCAGCATAGTCTCGAGGCGCCTATGAGAAGGAGGCAGGAGGGTCACAGAAAAAGACTGGAAGAGGCTACGCTGCGGGCTTTGAAGATGGAGGAAGGGGCCATGAGCCAAGGGACTTGGGTGCCTCTAGAAGCTGGAAAGGGTGAGAAACAGACTCCTAGAGCCTCAGAAGGACTTGGCCCTGGGGACATTCCGACTTTCAGAACCATAAGATCATACACGTGTGCTGTTTGAAGTCACCAAGTGATTTGTTATGGCAGCAACATAGGCTCCCTGGACCTTGGTTTTCCCATCTGTAAATGGGAAGGACAAGACATTTCATTTCATGGGGTCCTGGTGGGATAGTTGGTAGGATTAAGTGCTTTCAGCTGTCGCCTCTGCTCCGTGAATTTCCTTACTAAGATTATTTTGTTATTGCCTTCTCCGCCCCCCGTGTTGTGCTGGACCCAGGCAGGACTGAGGACATGTGGTTCAGAGCTGAGCAGCCCGAGAGCCAGCTGGAGTTGGGTAGGACTGACAGGCCGGTAGCAAAAGCTCAGCCATGGCCTAGAGCAGGTGGGCTGCAGGGGGAAAGGGTTTGGCTTCTTGGAGAAGGGCCACGTGAGGCCCAGGGTGGGGCTCCTCTCAGCCGCTATGAGGACAGAGGAGGCAGGAAAAAGTACTTGCATGTGTGGGTTACCGGAGCCACATTCTGTTAAGTCCTGCCCTCCCAGAGGGCAGGGTCTACTTGAGCACCTTGGGGGGGGGCAGATGGAGGTATGGGGGAGCCCTGTCTTCCGCCATCTCGCGGCCTGACAGACCAGATGAGCTCACACAGATCTAGTGGGGTGGCGGGGGTCAGATGTGGGGCTAGGGGTGCTCGGTGTGGAGGCTCCTCCACCTGGGCGGGGGGCTTCCTGGAGGAAGTGGCACCTAATCGGGGCCTCACAGTCGGGATGGGGGGGCATGGGCCCAGCTTGCCTCATTCTCTGGCTGCTCACCTCGGTTGGTGACAACAAAGATGACGTACTCGTCAAAGGCCTCGGGGCGGGTCAGAGCCATCTCAGCGCAAAGCTCTTCCACTACGTCCAGGGCCACCTGTGGATGGGGGAAGTGAGAGGCTGGGCCAGCCGGGTGACCTCTGCCCTGAGCCCGCCCTGGCCCCCCTGCAGAGGTTAGGCTCCGCGGGCCCTGGGTCAGCTCCGCACAGGGAAGGACGCAGCTTCCGGAGTTGTGGGTCCCGAATCGGCCCAGCTCTCATTTGCATCCTGACTCTGAGCTGAAGGCCACCCACCTCCCCTAGGCTCGGGCTTGGGCTGCAACAGAACTAAGTCCTGCCTCATGGTGGAGGTAGAGGGTGACTCAACACCCTTGGGGTCCCACCCCCCAGACACCCCTTCACTCACAGTGCATGTCTTGATCTTAAGATGGCGCTCCAGGCCCCCGGGGAGAAGAAAGAGCTGCCTTTTGGAACTGCGGCCGGCCTGGGGGAGGTTGCGGAGAGAGGAGAGGCTAGGATCTCACCAGGGTCTCACCCAGCCCCGGTCCCCTCCACGAGGTAGGCCGTCCCCTTCCCTGAGCCCCACTTATGCTCACCAACATGGCCCGCAGCTCCATGCTGCCCGGGAGCTCCAGGCGGCCACCGAAGCGCAGTGTCTTCTTCAGGTTCTGCTCACAGGCCTTGGCAATCCCTGCAGAGACAGGGGTCAGGGGGGCCGGGGCAGGCCCGGCAGAAGAGCTCCTCTGGCCCCAGCCCTGAGCCCCCTTGGTGGGGGCTGCTCTCCCTCCAGTGGCCGCAGAGACCATTCAGAGGGCAGTGACTGACCCAACGTTAAGAGCCAGAGTACAAGTATTGGATTCGAACCCACATCCCATTGGAGGCCTGCACGCCTTGGTTATCCACGAGCCCCCGGAGACAGCTGGTGCCGGGGGCTCGTCCCTGGTGGCTGTGCCCAGAGCCCCCATGCAAGACACCCTGTCGTCTGCTTCTCCATTTCTCTAGTTAAGCAGTGCCCTCACCCCGTTCTGGGAAGGGGTCAAGTCAAGAGTTCGGGAGCACATTCAACCCCCTTCCCTGGAGCTGATGCAGGGGTGTTTGTTGATTGACTCAAAGAGGAGGCTTCAGAGGCAGAGAGGGTGAGGTCTCATATCTCCTCCATGGCTGCCATGGTAACCACAGGGGCCCTGACCTCTCTCCTAGGGGGACCCAGGGGTTCCTCTGGAAGCTAGACTTTGGGTGAGGCTGAGGAGCAGCCCCTTTCCTCTAAATTCCACGGAGAAAAAGCCAAGACCCTGCCACCAGCCTTGGTGCCCTCTCAAGACCCTTGTTGAATCCCAAAGACCAGAGAAAGGGCCATGCTGCCTCCTCCTCCTCTCCCACATGCCACACATCTTCTCCGGTCTTTATGCCTGCTACTCAGTTCATCTAGAAATCCCTCTTCTGTGCTCGCTACCCAGAGCAACACTTCCTCCGGGAAGCCATCCCTGATATGCCATCCACCCCGTCATATCAGACAACCCATGGCATCAGCCCCTGTGGGACCTCTGCCAACATTTGGGGACAGGATTGATATTAATAAACACTGCCTGGGCAAGAAGGGCTAGACCCTCCTGCTGGCTGCCTAGCCAGTCCTCGTATGGTGCAGACAAGCCCCTGGCCCTGGGTCCCCACTCGCTTGCCCCTCACCCTGGAAGGGCAGGCCCGGGGTCCGGCTCACGTCTTGGAGGAAGTGGGTGAGGTGTGGCTGGAGGACCTCAGAGCAGCTGTGGTAAGCAGCCACGATGTACAGCAGCCTCCAGCCTCGCTGGCAGCTGTCCCTGTGAGCACACATGGGCTCCATCGCAGTGGCCATTGCTTTGCAGCCACACCAGGAGTCTCCCCGCCCGCCAGGCTCTTCTCCTGAGTATGACCCCTGCCCCTGCCCAGTGAGAGCAGGGCCAGTGGGCATAGAGTCACACCAAAGGTGCGTTCTGTTGGGAATTCTGAGTGGGAGGGAGGGAAGGTGGGAGGGAAGGAAGGAGGTGAAGCCCCTGACATACCCATTGTGCACAGAGAACAAGTCTTCCTGGGGTCGGTGGGGGCATCTCTCTGGGGGATGGTCCCCGAAGGGGGGCCACCTGTGCAGAACTGGTGGCAAGTAAGACTGGGTGGGAGGGGCAGAAGGACGCACTGAGTGGTTCTGAAATTCCTGGGGGACGCGAGCAGGTGGACAGGAGGGTGGCCCAGTGCTAACAAGAGCAGCACAGGCTTTAGGCCCCACCGTGTGCTAGTCATGTGCGAGACATGGACGCTTACCTTTGTGCTGCCCTGGCTCCAGGGTTTCACTTGTGGGAACCTCTGGTATCCAGGCACAGCACTTGGGCTTCCTTTGGGAAGCCACCCACCCCTCTCCAGGTCCCCTCCTCAGAGCCAGGGAACTTTCCAGGTGGCTCTAGTGGTAAAGAACCATCCTGCCAACATAGTAAACATGAGTCACGGGTTCAATCCCTGGGTCGGAAGATCCCCTGGAGGAGGGCATGGCAACCTACTCCAGTATTCTTGCCTGGAAAATCCCACGGACAGAGGAGCCTGGTGGGCTATAGTGCATGGGGTCACAAAGAGTCAGACACAACTGATGTGACTTTAGCGTACACATATGTACCCATGACTGGCCAGTTAGAACCCTGAAGCCTCTGGCTAAAGTGACTGGTTCATGTCAATGGACATGAACTTGGGCAAACCCTGGGAGATGGTGAAGGATAGGGAAGCCTGGCGTGCTGCAGTCCATGGTGTTGCAAAGAGTCAGACATGACTTGGCGACTGAACAACAATAAAAAATGGGAGCCAGGCTTGGCCAATTAGAGTTCATCCTCCCTCTGGCTATGGTGATTGGTCTGGAAACAGGCACATGACCCAGGTCTAGCCAATCAGAGCTCTGTGGTTGGCTCAGGGATGCCCATGGGACCAAGACAGGCCAATGAGGCTGGATTTGGGAATTTTTGCTGCAAATATTGAATCAGTCTTGCTTTGCCTGGGATTGCTGAGCTGGGGAATGTTCCCCCAGAGCTATCATCTTGCAAGTCTA
Organism: Moschus berezovskii; assembly: GCF_049115385.1. NCBI lineage: Eukaryota > Metazoa > Chordata > Mammalia > Artiodactyla > Moschidae > Moschus > Moschus berezovskii. The sequence goes on from NC_142479.1 coordinate 46,566,263, forward strand.
TGAGATATATTGTTTGGGAGTAATATCAACACATAGAAAAGCAGGTCCAGGGTACAGAGAAAGAGTGCTTCCTGATGACACCTAGATCCAGCTATGCCTGAAGTCCTCTGTTAAGACTTTCCAGTTTCCTGAATCCTCTTTTGCTTAAACCCGACTGAATTGGGTTTCTGTCACTTGCAACCAAGAACCTGGACTCACCCAGGTTCTCATCAGTGCATTTGACAGATGAGGAGACTCAAGCTCAGAGACCAGAAAAGGCTTGTCCCAAACCAAGCAATTGCAAACATATGTGCTCTGTCTCTGGCGTGAGGAAGAGGATGAGGCGGGGAGAGAGTGGGGAGAGCGCAGGCTGGGAGACGGGAGGCCGACCTGGCCACTCCAGAGCAGGAGCTGGTGGGGAGGGGAGGACACTCACTGGTGGGTGCTGGTGTTGTCCGTGATCTGCTTCACGACCTGGCAGTAACACTCGTCCCGCATGACCTCATGGTCCCTGCACAGCTGCGGGAGGGCGGGCCAGGTCACAGGTCACATGCCCACAGAAACAAAGTGGGCTCCTGAAGGCAGGCCTAGAGTCCCTTCTGCAGCACCCTCCCCACCAGCGGCATGCACTCCTCGTTGGGCCACACGGTTCCCACCCCAAAGGCTGCAGCCCCAGCTGACAGATGGGAAACCCGAGCCACAGGGCAGGCCAGGGAGCTCCTGGAGGGGCTGTACTGACCTTTAGGAGGGTGCAGAGCACGTCCAGTTCGCTCTGGCCCTTCAGTGGGGCATCCCCCATGAATCGCATCACAGCTGGAGGAAACACTGTCCCATTCAGCCACCAGCCTCCCAGCCGCCCGTCCATCAGGAACCCCGGGTTGGACCCCTCCCCCAGAGACTATGGCCAGGGCAGGTAGGGCAAAGGGGGCTCCTCCTCTCCTCCCACATCTGAGGGAAGGGGTGGTGGTCACCAGGGGTCACAGTGCGGCATCCCTCCTGGCCTAGGGCCCTGGCCACTGTCCCACCCCCACACCTAGAAACATGTCTGTGGCCATCTTGTTGAGGCTGCTGTCGCTGAGCTCAATGAGGGAGTCCTGGAGCGGGGTCTGTGGGGAAAGGAATTGGGTCATAGTGGAAGGAAAAGAGAGGGGAGGAGAGGGGGAGGGGAGGAAAGGGGAGGGGGAGGGTCCTATCTTAACAACAGAAGAGTCACACCACAGAAGGCAGTGAAGATGAGACACCTTGAGAAGATGAGACACTTCCTTTCGGAGGAACCCAGGCCTTCGGGGTACCCAGTGGTGGGGGTCCCACTGAGGACAAGGCTCTTTGGCCCATGGGCCTGGGATGCACTCTTGTATGGCCATTTCAGAGGGACCTGGGGCTGGGCACCTTCGTAAAGCAAAGCATGTCCTCCAAGGTTCTGGACTCCCGACCCTCCTTGGATTTCAGCCTGAGGCCTTCCCTGCAAGGGGAAGTGGATGCTACTGATCAGTCTTGCCTCCGAGACAGCCTCTCCCACACGAAGTGTGCCAGACCCAGTGTCAGCCCACCTGGCAGCCACGCCCCTGAGGCAGAGGCTGCAGACAAGCCTCCCTCCCAGGGTTTCTCATTCTCTCCCAGACCTGAGGCCCCCTGCTTGGGTAGCTGGGAAAAGCCCCACCCTAGAAGAACCATCCTCAGGGTGGGCCACCACTCACTGGGGTCTCCTCTGAGGGTCTCGGAAGTACTTCTGGGCAAACTCGAGCATTGTGTATGGTGGAAGAGCCAGGCCGTCCTCCCCACGGTCCATGGAACCAGCTCTGACTGGGGAGCCCTGCAAGAGGGCCGCCCGCTACTCCCGTTGGTCAGAGCCCACCTAATGCCAGCCCAGGCTGACTGTGCACAGACCCTCTCCGCCTACCCCCACCCTGGGCCACCCCTTGCTCCATGTGGCCCCACTGCCTCCCCGATGGCCTGGTCCAGCTGACCTTAACCCTCACCCCTTTATCTCCCTCCACCCTAGCGAGCTCCGTTCCACCACAGGACCCAACCTGGCCCACTCACCAGACCCTGCCCCGTCGAAGGTGGATTCACCATCTGGCCACCCCAGGCTGGTCCTGCCCCATTGGTCTGGTCACTTACTCTTCCACTGACCCCACCCACCCTACCTGACTGGCCACACCTCCAGCCGCCTCTGGTCACATCTGGAGGCTCACATCCCTCAGGTCATATGTCTGGCTGGCCCTACCAGGCTGCCCGGTCCCAGGATGGCCTGCCCTTGGCTGATCCCGCTCCCCTCCACCTCCACAGTCACGCCGACCCCACTGCTGTGTCCACTCCTCTGACCAGCCCCGCATTCTCACCTCCCTCCTGCGGCCCACCTCCTGTGCAGCAGCAGTGGAGGCCACAGCGGCAGCCACAGCAGCAGCGCGGCCCCGGCCTGGCTCAGCAGGCAGCTGTAGGAAGTCAGGGGCAGCCGCGGGCTGCACCAGGTCAGAAGGGAAGCGGCCCACACGTCCGTGGATGGTCCCAAACCGCCAGCCTAGGGGCGGAAAGGGTCTGAGTAGTGAGAGGGTCTCATCTGGGGAACAGCGGGGTACAGAGTCAGTGAAGTATGCCATGGGGCCAGTTATGGAGGAGGACAGAAGGACATTGGCTCAGGGAAGGGGAGGCGGCCCCTCAGCATCAAGCTGGAGTTGGAGTCTGCAGAAAGGAGAACACAGCACCTGTGGACCTTTGGGCACAGAGGCACTAAAGTCCACGGAGACCCGTCAGCCCGATGTGTGGACAGGGGCTGGGCTGCATGGCCATCTTAGCAGCTACAGCCCGGCGAGACCCTTGGGGACCTCAGGACCCACATCATGCATCTGCTCTGTTTGGGGTTTCCAGGTCTGGCAGTTCGGGCAGCTGAACAGGGGTCCCAGGGTACCTACCGAAGTCAGGGCCCCGGCGCCGCAGCTCCTCCAGGTACACCACCTTCTTGCCGACCACACAGCCTGCACTGTAGCCTGCGGGCCGAGCCCACGTCAGCATCCACTGGGGAGGCCCCCGCCCCACCGCCCCCGTGCTCACACCCTGTCACCCCCTGGCGCTGACCCAGTCGAGGCGGCTCCAGGGGCTGCAGGTGGATGATGTCACCCTTGTGGAAGGCCAGCAGCGCAGGGTCCTCAGGCAGGAAGTTCCTCACAGCGACCACATAGTCCGAATCCTGTGTCAGTCAGGGGCCGGGTGAGAGCTGTGGGCCCATGCCCTCCTCCCAGAGGCCAGGGCCCACTCCCCTGCCCCACACGCAGGCTGTGAGAGCACGGCCACAGGCCTGACTCACCCCTACCCCTCCCACAGCCTCAGCACTGAGGCCAGGTGCCAGGCCTGGGGACTGCCCGGTCTGGAGGAAGCGTGGGACTGGATGTAGTCACAGGGTGGTCCGTGACAGGCAGTGCAGCCCCTGCAGGAGGGGAGGAACGAGGCTGCTGCAGAGCCCAGAGGCCTAAGTGAAGGACCCTGCAGAGGCCGGCAGCAGGAGCACAGGCCCCAGGTTGGAAGGCACAGCTCGAGCAAGAGCCTGCAGACACAGTTGCAGACACACAGGTATATCCACGCCTCCCAGGCAGGCGTGGCTGGTACATTCGGGCCCTCAGCCTGCTGCGGGCATCTGCAGGAGGGCCCTGACCTTCTTCAGCTCCAGGATGAAGTCATCCACCAGGGTCTTGACCTGGTGAGCTCGGGCTGAGAAGAGAATGACCTTCTCACTGGTCAAGTTGAACTCCAGCATGTTCTGGGAGGGGATGGTCACAAAGAGGATGTCCGCAAAGCTGGAGGAGGGAGAGGTGGCGTGAGGCAGGAAACCATGGCCAGAGGGAAGCCCCCCACCACCGTCTGCACCTCTGGCCCTTGCCTGCCTCCCCTCCCCTCTTGCTCGTGGCTCCAGCACCCTGGCCATCACTCTGTGAAACCACAGCCTCCCAGCACCCCCACGCTTTGTTTTTTATTTTTCTGCCTTTTGATCCAACCCCCCAGACTTCGGCCCAAAAATCTGTCTCCTTCACTAAGCAAACGCTCAGTCTCTGGAAGGAAGGAGCCTGAACCTCACTGATGCCTGAGTCTCCCCATGCTGTGGCATAAAGGGCCATGGGCTGCTGGGAGGGAGGGATCAGAGGATGCAGGAAGGTTTCACACTCAAGCATCTGCACTTGGCTGTTCATATACGGTAGCCCTGCCCTCAGTAGGCTCTGGGGTGGGACATCAGAGGTGTCCAAGCTGGGGATGGGATACTGGTTCCCAGCTCACCACTGCCTGGCTGTGTGACCCAAGACAAGCAACATCTCTCTCTGAGCCTGTTTCCTTGATTACAGGGTGTGGCATAGAGCCAGGCACATGGTAGGTACAGTCATCCCTCAGTATCTGTGAGGGACTGGCTCCAGGGCCCTTGAAGGGCAACCAAATCCATGGGTGCTCAAGTCCCTCCCAAAAGATGACCTGGTATTTGCATATAACCTACACACATCCCGTTTACTTTAAATCACCCCTAGATTACTCTTAACACTTGAAGTGAAGTGAAGTGAAAGTCGCTTAGTTGTGTCCGACTCTTTGTGACCCCGTGGACTATACAGTCCATGGAATTCTCCAGGCTGGAATACTGGAGTGGGTAGCCATTCCCTTCTCCAGGGGATCTTCCCAACTCAGGGATCAAACCCGGGTCTCCCACACTGCAGGCAGATTCTTTACCAGCTGAGCCACAAGGGAAGCCCAAGAATACTGGAGTGGATAATCTATCCCTTCTCCAGGGGATCTCCCCAACCCAGAAATCAAATCAGGGTTTCCTGCATTGCAGGTGAGTTCTTTACCAGCTGAGCTATCAGGGAATTCAATGTAAATGCTGTACAGATAATTATAAAAGCAAGATAGATGTTATGGAAATAGTTCCCAGTGAGTGAAAAATTTGTTTTGCTTTTTGGAACTTTCCAGAATTTTTTTTTTTCTGAGTATTTCCCATCTACCATTGGTTGAATTGATGTGAAGCCTGTGGACACAGAGAGCTGACTGTACTCAGCCACCAGCCATCGAGCAAATCGGTATGTGGAAGAAGTGCTGGTGTCAGCCCACTCCCCGAATCCTGCCAGCCCACGCCCCGCTCACGCCCTGCGTCAACCCTCACCTGTAGGTGCGCAGGACCCGCAGCTGCCCACTCGCCTCGTGGCTGCCCTTGACCACACGCAGGAGCTTGATGCCCGTGTGGGACACAGCCAGCATCTGTACGCCGGTGCCCACGCTGCCCTAGGGAGGGGACAAGGGGCATGTGAGGGTCTTCCAGGCTCATTCCCGGAGCCCCTGGGCAGGCAGAGAGTGGGCACGGGGACAGGCAGGGGGCTCCTACCGTGGCAGGAAAAAGGCGGGAGAAGTAGACCTCCCAGCTGTCCCGGGCAGTGCTGACCACGGCCCGCTTCACGCTCTCTGTCACCAAGGGCCGCTGTGTGTCCAGCTGGTTCTGGGCTAAGAGACATGGGTCGGGTCAGGCCCGGGGCCCCCTCCCCTGGTGACCCGCAGTGTATGGAGGGGAGGCTGACCCTCAGCAAGGAGATGTCAGACCACTGCGTTCCCAGTGTCTATACTGAGAAACTGATATCCACAGACAGGACAGTGGAGACTGCAGCTGGGCCAGTATAGCTGAACACAGACCTGCAGCCGGGCCCCAGTGAGAGGCCAGGAGCAGAGCAGAGAGGGTGGCGGGAGCTCCAGCAGGCTGCCCCTCCCTCCCCACACCCTGAGTACCAAACAGGGCTTTCATCTGGAGCCGCTCCTCCGCGGAGATGCGCAGGCAGGCCTCGGAGAGTGTGTCGTGCAGGACCTGTGGGAGGGGCGTGAGGCGGGCGGCTGCGGGGCTCCCCAAACCTGGAGCCCAGGCTGGACTGTGTCAGGACGACTGGGGATGGGGGTCTTTCCAAGCAGTGAGGGCACCTTGTAAATCAGACCCCACTTCTGATGACCCTCACCCTTCTCATCTCCACCTTCCCCAGGCCTTAGTCTCTTGATCTACACAGGGGATCTCGGGGTGGACCCTGGGCCCCACGAGCTCAGACCAGCCGTGAGTCTGCTTAGATGGGATGTGGGCTCCCCAAGCCCATCCACGGCAGGGGACGCAGCAGACCAGCTCCCTGTCCTCACTGCGGGCGAGGACCCCAAACTGAAGCAGGAAGCTTGGCAGACGGCTGATCCACACGCCTGCTGCCCTGCTGCCACTCGAGGCCGGGAGGCGGGACAGGCCCTCACCTGGCGGAACAGGAGGTCCAGCTGCACGGGGTGGCTGTGGTCGTCCTTGGGGTAGAACACCTGCGGTGTGGGGCTACCATGAGGCCCCACACTCCTCACCAGCTGTGCTGTGACCCACTCCCCTGCCCCTGTCAGGCCCTGCGCCCCCTCCAGCCCTGGTAGGGCCCCAGCACCTCTTTGCGTAGGAAGATCTGCCAGGGGGCATCTCGGTAGCCATAGAAGTTGGGGTTCGGGAGGCGGTGCAGCCGTGTCTGCACGGGATCCTCAGGAGGCTCCAGCGACCGTGAGGGCAGCGCTGGGGAGGCAGGGCCCAGGGAGGGCAAGGTTGAAGCAGAGGGGCCTCCTCCTGCCTCGTGGGTAGACACACCTGATCACGTGGGCACGTGGGCACACTCTCTCAGCCCTGCCTTCCTCCCGCACACAGAGACCCAGCCCTGCAGTCCTAATGTGGTGCGGGGGGGAGTAGGGGCTGGGGGTACCCAGAGCAGCAGAGACCAGGCACTGCCCAGAGGGAGGCCCTGGTAAGGTGGGCGCAACAGTTCAGAAAGGACAGAGCTCTTGGTGCCAGGAGCTGGGGCAGAAATCAAATGGCGACCTGGGAAAATCTGGGGGCTGGTCTATGAGGGGCCTGTGGTCTTGGTGGTCGGGCAGATCTCCCTGAGGAGGTGAGGTTTGAGACTTCATGATGAGAAGGGGCCAGGCATGCAAGGATCTTCTGCAAAGAGCATTCTCAGCAGGGGGAACAGCAAGGATGAAGGCCCTGCGGCAGGACTGAATTCTGGTGGGTCCAGAAACAGTGAGGAGGAGAGAGCCCTGGGGCAGGGAGCAGGAGGAGGTGAGGCTGGGGGTGGGCCACGGCAGGTGGATGGGAACTGACTGATCTGTTACGATCACTGTGGCTGCCATAAGGCAGGAGATGCAGAGGTTAGGGCTCCAGCTGTGATGTCAGGACTGGGATTCTGTCCCTGGTCTGACACTTAAGAGCTGTGTGATCTTGAGTGAGTCACTTAACCTTTCTGTGTCTGTCTTCTCATCTGGAACGTCTATGGGCACAGCCAGTACTGTGTTGAAGAGCCTGAGTGAGGATTTAGAGTGGGCCTGGCCTGAAATCAGTGCCATGCAAATGCTGATACAATTGCACGAACATCTACATAGTGTGTCCACACAGGCCCAGGGATATGGACACACACGCCACCATCATGCAGACCAAGACTCACCCGTGCTCATACCGTCTAACTCCTGCACTCAGACACCTGCCCTCGGGCCCCTCCCTCCCTCCTGGCCCTCACCTGGAGCAGGCCTCACGGATGGCCGCTGTGTGCTGGTCACTGGCTTCACCAAGGCCACGGCCTCTCTTGGGACCTGTCCCCACAAAGATGGCCCACCACAGTACACAGAGGCTCCCCCAGAGGCCCCCCTTTGTCTTCTGTTCCGCCTGGGCCCCAGCAGCCCCAGCCCCTCACCTGGGTGCCTGGTGCTGCCGCCGGGGGGCTCATCTGCCCCTTCAGGATCGTCAGGGCCTCCTCATGGGGATCAGGCCGCTTTACGAACACTCTCCCGCCGTCCCTCCTGGGGAGCGGGATGCTGAGCCTCCTCTTCACAGCCACACAGTCCCACCCAGGACCTTCCTCTCCCCCATCACTGTACACGATAACCCCGAGAGGACCAGAGACAGGCATGGGGTCACACACAACCCCTAGAGAGTGATCTTGGCCTCCCTCTGCCCTGGGGGGGTCTCATCCGGACCACCTGGGTGAACAGACACTCCCTAAAGGCTGCTGGGCAGGGTGCTGTGAGCCCAGCAGACAGGCACACGGGGAGGCGGCCATGCAAGAGGGCCACAGGGCTGTGTGGGTGGGCTGACCTGAGGGCCTCGGGCCGGCCCCCCCGGGGCAGCTGCTGGTGCTGCCTGACGATGTCCTTGATCTGCTGCGTGGGTTGCGGGAAGTGCTCCGAGTTGAGGGTTGAGGACCGAACCGGCTCCAGGCAGGGCGAGGCTGTGGCAGGGCATGGTATAGGGGGCAGGTGAGTCCACCTTCCCGTCCCATCTTGGGAAGCCCCTGCTGCAACAGGACACTCACTGCTTTCTGGAGAAGCCCAGCCCTGAGGCAGAATGGGGGCAGCCACAGGCTTGGTGGGGGGCCTTGGGGCCTTGGCTAGGGAGGCGGGGACCGCAGGCTTCGGAGCAGAGCGCAGGAGCACGGGCTTGGCTGGGGGTCCAGTGCCTACGAACTTCGGCCGGGCCTCTGACGCTAAGGGTTTCTGTGGAGAGCAGAGTGTGAGGAGGGCTTCCTGAGTCACGTCAGTCTGCTCTCAGGAACCCCACGTTGGCCCAGGAGAGGCGGAGGGGGCTCTTGGTTCAGAGAGGTGCAGCGATGCCCTGGGGCAACACAGCACTCATGGGGGGCCAGGCTCACCTCTAGGGGGAAGGGTCTCGGGGTGGGACTCAGGGGCTGCTGTTGGAGTGCCATGGCCTGCAGGGTCATCTCCCGGGCCTGCAGAGAGTGGGGGTGAGCGGGTAGGCCCAGGCTTGGGCCCCACAGGGCCCCCCGGCAGGACACCCCAGTCCCCTGGCACTCACCAGCAGCACGGCCTGCTTGTGGATGAAGGCTTGCTGCAGGGCCAATGTGGAGGCGTCCAGGCCTGGAACTGGGGTGACCGGGTCAGGGGGCACAGATCCAGAGATGAGGGAGGTAGGGGTGGGAATTCCCTACCCTGCCCACCCTGCCGGCTCACCCCCCAAGCCTGAGGCTGCCTCTGTTCTAGGGCTGAAGCTGCCCTGAGCACCGCGGGGCCCTGCCGAGCCTAACCCTGAACCCGACCTGGAGTAGGCACTGACTTGGCTTTGGCTTTGGTTCTGGGGGTCTCCTGGGGGGGCCTTCAGTGCTGCTGCTCCCATCTCCACCAGGCTGGCCTCCCCCTTTCATGCGGTAGGCAATGGCTGTTGGCTTTTCCAGGTCCTGGGGGGCAGATGGCTCAAGTGACCGTCCCAATGCCATGCTCCCCAGACTCCAAGGCAACGGGAACCTGACACCGCCACCACCTCCTCCCAGGGACTCCCCTCCGGCCACCGCAGGGCCCGACTGCAAGAGGCTCCTGTGCAGGCACACTGCTCTGGCCTTCAGAGGCCCGCTGCGTCCCTACCGTGTTCCCGTAGGACAGCACAGGGTCGAAGAGACTGTCCAGGTAGCAGTCCAGCCCCTTGTGGGGCACAGCGGGCTCTCCAAGGCTGTCCGAGTCTGCTTGGGTTGGGGGAGAGTCAAATTCTCTCCTCCTGCTGATCACTCCTCTCGCCCCCAGGCTCCCTCCCCACCAGAGACAGTGGCTACTGCTGGTGGACCTTGAGGGTCACTGTCCCTCTCTGAGGGTCAGTCTCCCCATTTGTACCGTTCTCATTGTGGCTGCAGTACCCATTCGAGTCGGCCACTACAGGCACGAGCCCCTGGGGCTGGGGCTTGGTGGGTGCGTCATCGTCTGAGTCCCAGCTGTTCCTGAACACCCTAGGGGATGGGGAACACAGCAGCTGAGCCCCCCGGCAGACCCTCCTCTGTGCCCCAGAGTTCTCCCTTTGAAGGTAGGCCCCCTCCCTGAAGACCTCAAAGTTCAAGTTCAGCTCACAGCCACCAGCATGCAGGAGGGGGGCCTCGGACTGGGAGAGGCCACCTCTACCTGAGGCCTCCCCTGCAGGCCAGGGGCCCCTCCGCACCCACGAGGAAGTAGGCTTTCCGTCGAGGGAACTCCCTGAGCAGCTCGAGGTCCGACACCAGGTCCAGCACGTAGTCGTGGCCAGCCAGCTCTGCCCACTGGACCCCATTCTTCATGGCCACCGTCCAGCCTCGCCAGCCATCGACCAGCCCCCTGGTGATAGCACGGGGAGGGATGGGAATGAGGGACGGCGCCAAGAGGTACCGCCCGGGGAGACCCTGGATGGAGCCAGACACATGACTGGAGCGGACCCTCCGGGACTGGGGGACCTGGCCTCCCGCCCCCACTTCTCCTTCCCGGGTGTGCAGGGGTGTGCTGGGCGGGGCATCCCAGGAGCCAACCTGTGTTTCAGAATGTCTCCGGCCACCTCCTCCCCCGTACTCCAGGAGTGCACCGGGCAGGAGAACTGGTCACCTGGGCAGCAGTGGGTGTGGGCTTAGCCCCAAGCATCTGCAGCCGGTCCTGCCGCCTCCCCGCTCTCGTCCTGGGCCCTGATTGCGCGTCCTCACGGGCCTGCTCCCAGCCCCAGTCCAGGTCCTGCCCCCTCCCCCAACACTGACCTCTCTCCAGGCTGCTCACAGAAGGGCCACCCAGCTTCTCCTAACCCCAGGCTCTGCTGCCCTTCCACGGGAGGCAGGGGAGGGCGGCTCACCGTTGAAGCAGCCCACATCCAGTGCCATGCCAGCCTTCTCCTGGGTGGCTGTCCACTCAAGCTGAGTCGGAGGGAAGGTGCGGGCAGCCCCAGAGACCATGGCCTGCATGAGGCGATGCTGACACACAGCCTGGAAGCCACCCTGCCCATGATCAGACACAAACCTGGCAGGTAGGAATTGGAGCAAGGATGAGGCTAGCCAGACGTGGGGGATACCCTGAGACTAGTCAGGGATGCCCAGGCCAGCCCAGAGCTCCAGAGCTCTGAAGTTGGGGTGCCAATGATTAGGGCAGCTTGGAGCTCCCAGGCTAAGCTGAAGGCATCCAGGCCAGCCAGGGGTACCTCAAACCAGTAGGAGTCCAAGGACACCAAAAAGGTTCCAGGCAGGCCCAACTAAGCTCAACGGAGCAAAATGTCATTGCCAGGATGGGGCCTGCAGGAGATGTGAGCAAAGACCTGGCCTCCGGGGACTTCTTCCATTTTACCAGGCCAACCGGGTGGTCATCAGTCCTCTCTGAGCCTGCCACCGAGTTCACAGATGGCTGTGGGTGGTTCCAGCTGACCCAGGGTCAACCAGCCTGCTCCCTGCCAGGGGCGGGGACTCCTGGTGCCCAGCTCCCCGCCCTTCCCCGCTGCTGGTGGCCTGTGGCTACCACAGGGAAGCTAGAGTCATGTCCACCAGAAGCCCAGCGGGCAGGTAGTGGCCCTGCCTCCAGCAGAGTCCCAGGGAGCTGCCCCTACTGCGCTGAGCTCGGGAAGGCTCTGCATGCTCTGCAGCTTACAGCCACTGGTGGGTCCAGTTACTATCCCCAATTCCCAGGTCAGGACAGAGGCTCAGAGAGAGGCAGTGAGTTGCCCCAGGTCACACAGCAGGAAAATCAGAGCTAGGTTTTGCACTGAGGGCCTGCTTGAGCTCTTTCCCATGCAAATCAACCTTGTCACCAAGGAGGGGAACATCGCCATCACCTTAACGTGATCAGGCCGCTGACAATGGCCGCGCTTACAAAGCGCTTTACCACCAGCCTGTCTGCTCGGAGTTTCACGTGTGTTTGCATGGTTAATCTTCACACAGCCTGATGGAGGTACTCTTACCATCCTCATTTTATGGGTGTGGAAACAGGCTCAGAGAGGTTATTTAAATTGCCCAAGGTCACACAGCTTATATGTGGCTGAGCTGGGATGTGAACACAGACTATTGGAATCTACACGCCTAACGACCCTGCTGCAACCCACTGCCCACCACGTGAGAGGTCAGTACCTCTCTTCCAGATTCCCCACACCCTGGTCCGGCCACCACTGAGTTCTGGAAGCCCTGTATCCAGTCTTGTCTGACCCCTGCCCTCTGATGTGAAGCCCTGGGCCAGCCCCCGAGCCTGAGCTTCCAGGCACAGAGCCTCCCTCCTGCCTGGCCTGGCATCTGCCCCGGGCCCTGGCCCCCCAGCTCCACTCACTTGAGCAGGTATTTGTCCAGGCGCGGGGACGGTGCGAAGCCGCCTAGGCAGATGGCCAGCAGGAGCCAGCCCCGCTCGGCGTTGTGGGCGCTAGGGTTGCGCCACACCTGGTTGGCCAGCTGTGCCAGGATCTCGTCCCGCAGCTCGGGCACTGCCAGTCCCTTCTGCACGATGTAGCTCCCGAAGACGTGGTCCCGGGCGCCGTGCAGCTGGGGGTCGCCCATGAAACGTAGGATCTGGCCACAAGCAGATTCTCCTGGGCCTCTCAGAGGGCTGTTCCCACCGGTCCCCACCCCTTCATATGCATTCCTCACATGTCCTTCCCAAGTCCCCCTGCCCATATAAAATTTCCCCACAGTAAAATTCTAACAGGCTTGTGCATGCTAAATCGCTTAAATGGTGTCTGACTCTTGTGATCCTATGGGCTGCAGCCCGCCAGACTCCTCTGTCCATGGGATTCTCCAGGCAAAAATACTTAAGTGGGTTGCCATGCTCTCCTCTAAGGGATCTTCCCAACCCATAGATCGAACCCGCGTCACTTACATCTCCTGCATTGGTAGGCGAGTTCTTTACCATTAGTGCCACCTGGGAAGCCAGCCTGGCTTACCCTGGACCAAGTGACCAGGGCTTGGGGAAAGTCAAGTTTCTCCTGCTCATGAACCTTCTACAGCCCCAGCCCTCTCCACATCCTGGCCTCCAGCAGGTCCCTCACCTCCGGCTCTATCCAGGCCCTAGAAGGCACTTTCTAGCATGCGTACCCAACCACATCCTCCCATAGAAGCACCATCCGTGGCTCCCTTGGGCCCCTGAGAGCCCAACCTCAGCTCTGGGCTTGTTGGTCAAGGCCTTCTACCCCTCTGGCCTTACTCTCCTGAGTCTCTGTTCTGACCATGGCAACTTCTCTCCTCTCTACCCCTCCACACGCCCTGGCTGGGAGACTCTGCTGCCTCCTTCCTCTCCAGCTCAGATGCCCCCTCCTCCAGGAAGCCTCCCCTGACTCTACCCAGGGCTGCATGTGGGGCCTTGTCTGGGCTCCCCAATCCCCATCCCCTGCTCTGTCCACAGGAGTGGGTCACTCATTAGGTCTTCTCTGCCTCCCCTTTCAGACGAGGCTCTATTCTGGAAGCTCCAGAGGGCTGGGAGGCAGCCATGTTGCCGAGACAACTGAGAGAAGACAGGCCCCCATCCCCAGACCCCACCCCAGAGAGGAGGACAGACACTGCCTCCCAGAAGTCCCTCCTCCAAGGGCTCAGGGCCTGGGCTGGTGGAGGGTCCAGGGGAGCAGCACGGGGGTCTCCTGTCTGGCCTCAGGGCTGGGGCTGTGATTTGGAAGGTGGTCTGTGCAGACTCGTACCAGCTTGAAGATGCCCACGGCCTCCGCATGGTACTCCACTGGCAGCCGCGTGAGGGGTGTCCTCAGGGGCACGGTCAGCATCCCGAAGGCAGGCTCCTGGGCACAGAGCAGACACTTGGGCACAGAGCTGGGAGGCAGGGGCACCTCCAGACCCGCTGCTCTAGGCTGGGTGGGGGCACACGAGCCTGAGGTGCCCGGGCTCTGGTCCGCAGCATGCAGACGGAGATGCAGTGCATCAGGGCAGAGCCCCCCCAAGACACCCCCGGAGGGCAGGAGATGAGCAGCGGGGGCGATGTGCTGAGGGTCCACTCACTGCTTGTCAGGTTTCTGAAATGTTTCCAAACAGCCACTGCCCGAGCCCCTGAGGGCCCCCCACCACCCAGGTCCCCGGAGCCCCCAGACTCCTCATGACCCAGCAACTGGAGGGCTCGGGCCTGCTCTCAAAGGGGGTGGCCAGGAGTCGGCCGTATCCGAGGACAATGCCAGCTGTCACTGTGTCTCCTCCAGCTCTTACCTTGAAGTGACACCGGACAAACCTGGCCATGGGGTAGTTGTTGATGTCCAGGGGCAGCGTGACCCGGGGCTCGGCCCGAAGCCGGGGAGTCCGCACAAGGGCCACACGGGGCCCCTGGGCTGTCCTGAGGCCTGTGGACAGAGGAGGCCTGAGGGGCCTGGCCCCCTGGCCAGCCCGCCCTCCAACACCGCCCAGCACTGACATACTCGCCACGGCTCGCAAGAGCCCAGCCAGCTCCACCGGGACCTCCAGGTGCCCCACGGCCACCAGCTGCCGCTTGCTCAGCTCCTGGGGTTCAGCACAGGGTGAGGGGACAGGCCTGCCACACCCCCACCTGCCGGCCTCCCTTCCTGTCCCCCGCAGCTGCCTGGACCCCACACCCACCTCCTGCTCCCGCAGCCATGCCGCCTCCACCCGGAGCCTCCGCTCCGCCCTCAGCTGCAGGAGAGCAGACGGTCAAGGCGGGCAGCAGAGGGCAGAGGGGACGGCGGCCCCAGGCCCACCTCACAGACGGGGGAGGCAGTGGTGTGGCCAGAGAAATGGGTGTGGGGGGAAGAGAGCAAGAGACTCAGGCAGAGGGCAGAGCAGTGACGCTTTGGGGAAGGAGAGACACACAGGATGTCAGAGAGCAGCAGAGAGGTGTGTTTTGGGGCCACTCCCTGGAAAGTGTTAGTGCTTCAGTCGAGTCCAACCCTTTGTGACACCCCATGGACTGTAGCCCGCCAGTTTCCTCTCTCTGGGGATTCCCCAGGCAAGAATACTGGAGTGGGTTGCCAATTCCTTCTCCAGGGAATCTTCCTGACCCAGGGATTGAACCCGCATGGCCCACATTGCAGGTGGATTCTCTACCGTCGTGGGGCTACCAGAGAAGCACCTCCCTGCTGCCCCACAAAACTCCAGCAAAGGCACACAGCTCCTCGGGGCTACATTGTCTGGCTGTGGAAATGTGACAACAGGCCAAGACCAGCACGAAGACAAGGGCAAAACCAGAGCGAGTGCTGCTCAGGCCTCCAGATTCTAACCGTGCCCGGTTACGGGGTTACATGCCCGGTTACAGGGCCCTGCTGTGAGCCCTGTGCCAGGCCACACCCTCCCTGCAGCCTCTCAGTCAACCCCTGCACACGCCAAGGGGTGGGTGAGGAGAGCAGGGCTAGAGAGGGACGAGTGGGGACCGAACCCAAGCCTGTCCAGGCCAAATGCCTCCTCCCCGTCCCTGCCTCCCCATGGACCCTGACGGGGCAGGCCTGGTTCCGGGGGGGAGGGACCAGAGCCCAGCCTACAGCACCTTGAGGTAACGCCGGTGGCTCGTATACGTGTGCACCAGGGCCCGGAACTTCACCAGACGCCTCCTCATCTGCTGATACCGCTGCCTGGGGCACGGAGAAGAGGAGAAGAGGTTTTGAGTAGGAGGGCCGGGGGGCAAGGGTCATGGGTGACCATGGGGAAGAGATGCCTACACCCGCCTTGTTGGGGTGTCAGTGTCCACACTTCAGTCTGGGACCCAACGCAAAAAGGGAAACAGACTCAGAGAGGGGCAGCGACTCGGCCAAGGTCACACAGCAAATGGAGTGGCAGGGCCTGTTGGCAGTCTCAGGATATGGGAGATGCAGGGTGGGGCCCCTCTTGGTTGGATGGATTTCTACCCACCAGTCACAAGGACCAGGGGGTGGGAGGGAAAGACACACAGACTCTGATCACCCTTCCCACAAAGGCCCCTACTCTCAGCTTGCATGTCTCTGGGAATGGGGAACTTACTACCCAAGTTCAGGCTCGGCCTTCCTGGGGCCTGCACAGAAACCCAGGGAGCCTTGCCCGCTCTGGGCCTGCACCTGGCCAGGTAGCCGCGGGCCCGGCTCTGCAGCAGGATGATCTTGCGGCGTAGGGAGCGGAAACGGCGCTGGACAAAGAAGCCGCGGAGGCAGCGCTGTAGCGTGAGTGCCGCCAGGCTCAGGACGTGGTCCCGCATGCCCTCTAGCAGCTGGTGCAAGTGCTCCTTCAGGAAGAGCTGGGGGCAGCAGGCGAGCGCTGAGGCTGAGAGCCCCGGGCACTGCCTGGGCCCACCCTCCCCAGGAGTCCCTGGAGACAGAGGACAGGCCAGCCCCGGATCGGGCAGAGGACGGCCAAGTCTGGAGAGGTGGGGAAGGCAGGACGGTGAATCGGACAGTGAAAGCGGCCAAGGCAGAGTCTGGAGGTGGGATTAGCATCCATGCCCCAGCTCGGCTGGATGGCCTCCGGCCTGGGCACTTATGAGCCCACAATCTCCAGCCACAGGGCACCCAGGGGCTGAGCGTGGGTAGGACTCACCTTGCTGACACCAACACAATACATATTTGGTGTGACCGTGCATAGGCGGCTCAGCACTGACACACACATGTCCCCACTGGCTGGCAGGTTGTGCTGGAGGGCCACTAGACAGCGGTACCTGCAGGCCCCAAACCCAGCGTGGGGCTATTGGACCCATCTGGCTGCCTGCTAGACCTCAGGGTCACCACCCAACCCCTGTCTCCGGGAGGCCTAGGTCCCAGCAGAGCCTTTACTCATAGTCTCTTCTAACCAGAAAAGGGCTTTCTGTCCCAAGGCTACTTGAAAAGAGCATTAAACGATAATAAATGGTTTCAGTAGAAGAAAATGCTTTAACGCCATCTGCTGGAAACTTGTCATATTAGTAATAGCTATGAAAACCACTTCTCTTTGGAATCAACACAAACATAATAAAACTATAAAAAATGCAAAGTAGTAAATATATCTGCCACATAACAGCTAGTATGTGGTGGTCTTGTGTAGTGCACAATCTGAGCAACTGTGCATGGCCAGCCCTATTCTCCCTGGGTTGTGAATTCCTGGGCCATGGGGGGCTGGGTAGGGGTCTGCAGAGCTCAGGAAGCATCAGACCAAGGTACCTGTCGATGAACATCTGGAAGGGCAGCCGCACTGGAAAGCCCTCCTTCCGAATCCGCACAGTCTCCAGCAGCCCTGAATAGCGTAACTGGGCCGTCACCACATCACACTCAAAGAGGCCTGGCTCCTGGGGGAGGGCCCAGAGAGGAAGCCTGCATATCGGCCCAAGCATGTGCAATGATCTCCACGGTGGGCTGGGCAGATGGGAGGTCCACAGAGGCAAAACCACTCACCCAAGGTCACACAGCATGGGGAGAGGACTTGGCTCCCCCAGGGGCCCTTGCCATCACATACCTTCTTATGGTTGGGCTTCAGACACCGGACGAACAAGGGGTTACACCTGGGCAGAGTCGAGAGGAGGGCAGTGTGAGGCCCTGGGGATGGAGGGTGCTTGCCCCCAGGGTCACAAGGTGGGGGCACCTGCCACACCGCACCCTGCCACACCCACCTCTCCATCTTTTCCACCAGGTCCAGAAGTGACTGCTGGAACTTGGCGGCCACCGTGTGTGCCTTGTAGAGCCGGGAGACAGAGCTGCTCTTGCCCAGGCGCTGAGGGGCAGCCTGCAGGGCATGGCTGGAGAAGAGGTGTGCTACCACCTGGGCCAGCAGTCAAGGTCAAGGTGCCAGGAGACGGAAGGGGAAGGGCCCAGAGGCAGAAATAGGAGGGAAATGGACAGACAGAAAGAGAAAGGGGAAGAACAAGAGGCATCGGTCTCTGGACCCGGAGGTCAGAAAGTGACTGCTGGACCCCTGCCCTGACTGAAGGCCATGCCCTCCCGGCTGGCATTCTTCTCAAGTCAGGGTGCTCATGCCTTGCAAGCGGCCCGCCTGTGGGGGGACATGGGGCACTGTCTCCATGCCTGGCCCCGAGGGGGACGTGGAGGCCGAGAGGAGGTGGGAGTAGGAGAACCACTCAGGGAGGGATAGGCTGGGGTGAGCCAGTGGATGGACCAAGCTGGGAAAGGGGTCTGACGGTGGGCCGGGTGCTCCGGGGGGGCCGGGGCGGCGAAGCTCGCTCACCCGAGTCCGGCTCCGCACAAACAGGTCCAGCACGTCCTGGCGCACCTGGTCGTGGTTCTTGTCCAGGAACTTGTGCACCTAGAGGGGGCAGGGGAGGGCAGTTCGGCGTGGACCTACCCCAGCAGCTTGGGAGACAGGTGGAAGGCTAACCCATCCAGGCTGTGTGCACTGCCTGCTTCCCTCCTCCTGCCTCCTCCTTACAGTGGGTCAGGGGCTCACGGGCCCAGGTGACCCTGGCCCTGTCCCCCTAGGCCTCGGTCTCCCTGTCTGTCCGGAGAGGGACAGGCCCCTCCGTCTGCTATGGTTCCCCCCCTTCCTGTCCCACTGTCCTCTCCACTCCCTGGGGAGGGGGAGAGGGGGCAGTAGCCACATGCCCAGTCCACGTCGTGGCCCATCCTCAGGGAAGACTCTGTCCTGTGCCCACTCTAGAGATGAGGAAAATGAGGCCCAGTTGGGGCAGAGGCTTAGAATCCTGGTCTGAGACACCTCAGGGCAGGAAAGAGCCAAGATGACAGCAGTAACAGCGGTCACTACTGATGGGTGCTCCTCTTCACCATGTCTGCCGAGCCCTGGCCTTCTTCACTCACCCCGGGAGATGGGCACTATCTAGTGTTCGCACTCTTCTGATGAGAAAGCTGAGGCTCAGAGAGGTAGAGGGACTTGGCCGAGATCACACAGCCGAGGATCAGCAGGGCCAGGCTGCAACAGGTCTGGGTTTCTCTGGCATGGGGACTGGGACTGGAGGCCGTGTGGGCCACTCGGGATCTCACCTGGTAGGTGACTTTGCCCGCATAGTGCTTGATGGTGAACTCGGGCAGCGGCATCTTGGGCTTGGAGTAGAGTGGGTTGGCGCCGTGGTGGTAATGGCACTTCTGCAGAAACGTGTGGTCTGTGGCCTGGGGGCAGGCAGGGGTCAGCAGGTGGGCAAGGCCTGGGCATGCAGTAGCTGCCTGGTGGCAAATTCTCCAGCCCTGACTGGTCCCCTGCAAGCTGCAGGGAGGAGGAGCAAGTCCCTGCTCCCCTGGCTGCCCGCTGCTCAGTATGGACAACTTGAATGGACCCTGAGGAAGGGTGGGCTCCCAGCTGCCTTCCCTCCAGCCCACCTGTCTCTGCTCTCTCTAGTCCCACTGACCGGAGCACCCATACTACTCTCGTGTTTTCCAATCAGAATCTGAGGCCCAACCCCAAGGTCACCTCCTCCAGGAAGACTTCTATGACTTCACGGGCTGGCAAAGCCTCTCCTCCAGAGCCCCCATCCAGCCTCAATCACCCCAGGTCTGAAACCCCAGGTTGGGTGTCCTGAGCCCCCAATCCGAGGCCAGAACAGAGTGGAGTGCAGGACTCGGGCCCAGTGGGGACACGGGCTCAGAGTGCTGCACACCCCAAGCAGTGTACTCAGCGCACACCTGGGGGAAGCAGCACTGGTCATCGAGAATGCGCAGGATGCCGTAGGGCTTCAGCGAAAGGAGGTTGATGCAGGGCTGGTTGTCGGCGAAGGTGACCTCTCGCCAGTCGATCTGTTCACGCATGTACTCTTCCTGTGGACAGCGGTCCTCAGCCTCCAGCCCCACCCAGTGCCTCTAACCCTGTCCCCCAGGTGGACACCATCCAGAGGGGCCGAGCCGGGGCACCTCCACCTGCACCTCTCCCAGCACAGGGAGCTCACTCCCAGCAGGGCAGCACAACACGAGCCACCTCTGGGCATTGCTCATCCCCAGCCTGGATGGCCCTGCGAGGGTGAGGGAAGGCTCTTCTCTGGGCTCAGCACCCTCACGCCTATGCCTCCAGAGCAGGGCCTATGCACATGCTGTTCCCTAGCTCAGAGCGCCTTGCCCTCCACTGGGTCTACAGACGACCTCTCATTTGTCCTTAAAGAGGCAGCACAGCCTCTCTGCCTCCGAGGAGGCCCAGCGGCTGGCAGGACAGGACAGAGCGCAGACAGAGGCTTCTCACCTGCTCCTCCTGGAAAACGATCTTGTTGAAGAGGTACTGGAGGCTCTCGTTCGCATAGTTTATACACAGCTGCTCGAAGCTGTTGAAGCTCAGGTCCTGCCAGATGGGCAGAGAGGCTGGGCCCTGCACTTCTGTGGCTAGCAGCCCATCTGTCCCCACCCAGGGCCTGCCCACCCCCCCTTCCCCATGCAGGCTTATCCCCGCCTTCCACAACCACAACTTCAGCAAGCTGGAGCCTTGCGCACAGACCCTCTGCTCAGACCCCTTGGGGGCTCCCTCTGGGCACAGGTGAGAGTCCAGTGGTTCAGGAACCATGGGAGGTGGCCCAGGTCGTGGCTGAAGCCCAGGCCCTGGAACCGTCTACCTGGGTTCCGACCCTGGGTCTGCCACTTTCTACCCGAAGTGCCTCAGCTTCCCCATCTGTAAAATGGGGATGACAGTGCCCACCTCCCAGGCGACTGTCAAGATTAAGTGAGTAACAAGCCAAGAGCTCAAAACAGCAGCCGGCACATAACAGGTGCCATGGGAACCTCAGCGGCCACTTCTGCTGTTCTGATCTTGCCTGTCTTTCTCCACATCCCCCACTCTGACCCCCCAAATGACTTCCAGCTCCCCACACCCCTGAGCCTTTGCATGACTGTTCTCTCCAACTCAAATGCCTTGACTGGCTCTTAAGGAATCAGCTCAGGACATCTCCAGGAAGACTTCCCTGATGCCTGCCCAGCTAGGGAACTTCTCCAGGTTCCCCTAGCACCAGGATGCCTCTGTTATGGCTCTGACCACATGTGTTTGTCTGCGTCTATCCACTGGAATCCCACCCAGTCCCTCCTGGAAGCACCCCAAGGGTAGCGCCCAGGTCTGGTCCATTCTGGGGTCCCCCGTGTCACCCGCAGAGCCTGGCACCCAGAAGCCCCAGGAAGTGCTTGTGGGTGAATTGAGGGAGATGTTAATGGGAGAGGGCCCTGAACAGTTAATGGCACTAGAGCCTCCCCCTGGAGCCCCACCTCAAAGCCATAGATGTCCAGGACAGCAATGGACAGCGCGTCCTTCTGTGGGGACACCAGTGCGTTGACCCTGGCGATGAGCCAGCCGAACAGCAATGCATACAGGACCTTGGCGATGGCATCCCTGGAGCAGAGAGGTGTTAAGGGGGCAGGCACAGCGAGGAGGCGGGGGGTCTCAGGTGGGGCTGCGGCCTCACCTGGCGTCCACGGCACTCTCCACCGTCAGGGGGGTGAAGATCTTCTCTCTCATGGTCTCCTGGGTTGTGGGGGGAGGTGGGCTCTGAGTGACAGTGTGCTGGCCACCACCTCTGGGAAGTCTCCAGAGAACTGGGTGGGGGGCATGGGACGGGGATCGCGGAGCTGGTGTGACTGGTCTCAGGCACAACCAGGGGACAGGACGCAGACCCTCATCCCTCTGCTGCCTGGCTTGCTGATGGTGGGGGCTGCCCCCACGGTCAGGGAGATAGGAGCTTGTATAAGCAGACACAACAGTGACGTCAGCCTCGGGAAGGGAGGAAGGGCAGGGGCTGTGGGAGGGACAGGCCCAGCCAGGGGTCAGGGGTGACTCCCTGGAGCAGGTGATGTCTGTGTTGGGTCTGGAAGGTCGAGTGGGTGTGAAAACGGGAACAGCTCTGCAAAGGCCTGGAGGCTGTAATGCCTTTGGGGTCTGAGGAACCCAACTCTGGGCCTAACCCAGAGATGGACAGGAGTGGGAGGCGGGGGAAAGGGGCAGGAGGCCCACACAGCATGGGGCATGAAGCAGCCCCAGCCACCAGGGACTCACGGTCACTTTGAAGGTGATAGCCTTCTGCAGGCCCTCGGGGGAGACCTGCAGCAGCTCGGCCACGGCCTGGATCTCCCGGGCGCTCACCACTGAGGCCACCTCCTGCGCGTCCGTCTGCAAAACACCCACAGGAGTGCCTGTTGAGCTAGATGAGCTCTTTATATAAAATTCATACAAAAAAAGGGAAAGATTGAAGGCAGGAGAAGGGGATGATAGAGGATGAGATGGGTGGATGGCATCACCAACTCAATGGACATGAGTTTGTACAAACTCCAGGAGATAGTGGAGGACAGAGGAGCCTGGCATGCTGCAGTCCATGGGGTCGCAAAGAGTCAGACACAAGTGACTGAACAACATACAAATACAGAAACAAGTGAGAACAGCCAGGAAAATTCTCAAGTAGGAATTCTAGGGACTCTGTGAGATAGTAAAACATAGAGTTAGAATAATTCACTGTGGGGTCAGATACACAGTTCATAAATCAATGAAGCACGATAAAAAGTGTGGAATCGGACACAAAAGGACACAGGAATTGAGCATATGATAAATATATATTTCTCAAGTTGGGAGACTGAGTGACCGTTAAAAAAAAAAAAACAACCTGGGATCCCCACCTTGTACCTTCCTAGGGTAAGTTTCTGATGAACCAGAGATTTAAATGTTTTTAAAAAATCAAATAGAAACCCTAAAAGATCTTGAAAAAATTACAGGAAAAGGCTTTTATAATTTTAGAGAGATTATCTCTAAAAATGATGAAAAGTCTAAAATTTGTATAAGAAAAAACTTGATAAATGAAATTTCTGAAAATAATCCTTAAAATCTCTGTAGCAAAAAAAAAAAAATCCAAAACACCAAAAAACCTGTAAATAAAGTCAAAACATAAATGATAAATCAGAAAGTATATCTGCAATTCCTACAGATTTCCTTAACATATATAAAGAGCTCTATATACCAATGAGAAAAAGATGAACAACCCCAAATTGTGACCAAGTCCTTCCAGCTGTGAGCTGGCAGCTCTCAGCCTCGGGGGGACGCCCACGTTCCGAGAAAGCTGTCCTGTGGCGTGGCGCCCTCACCTCGTCCTTCTCAAAGTAGACGTTGCCCAGGTGCAGGATGGAGGCCAGGATGCGGAAGATGCTGTCCTGGTCCTCCGCGCTGAAACCCAGCACCTCCATGGCGGCCAGCAGCCGGCGGAAGTCATCGGCATCGCTCTTCCCTGAGATCTCGCAGTTCCCACCCTGGGCAGGGTCAGAGTGGGGGTCTAGGACCCTGAGTGGGGGCCTCGGGGTCCCTGCTCTGCCCTGGCCTGCAGCCTGGCCTGGACTCTCAGCTGTCAATCCACTCCCGGGGTGAGGGGCTCCAAGCGGCCCCGCATGCCAGGCCCCGTGCTGAAGGCTCAGCACATTCCCTTCATCTAACCCTCACATGCCCTGCAATGCAGAACTATTCTGTCCCCATTTTACAGACAGGAAAGTGAGGCTCTGGAGGGAAGTGTGGTTACTCCAGGCCGCTGAGTTCTGTTCCAGGCTCCATAAAAACAATCATGTAGGCCACCCTCACCTTGGTTTTGGACCCCAGTGACACCTGTCCCCCTTGCCACAATGAGACACTGCAAAGAAACTCACCCCCCCAAACCCCAACACCTTCACTGTCCATCAGGACATGGCTCTCTGGGCCCACACAGCATTGTGGGGCAGGGGCACCTGGCCAGGGGCCCTCAGACACCTGCTAGCACTCACCTGGTTCAGGTAGTAGTAGGTCTCGGCCTCCTGAAGGCTGAAGGCCTGCCGGAGCTGGGCAGGCAGCCCAGCCAGGAGCTCATAGAAGATGTGGTAGTTCCTCTCGTTTCTGGCCTACGGAGCAGTGGGTGGGTGCACAGAGGGGAGCCACCCACCCGGGTGACCCCCAGACACACAGGTGTACCCACAAATACACACACACACGGGCCTCAGGTGAGACTGGCACCTCTGTGTCGAGTGACCCCAGCCTGGCTCTGGGGGGTGTGGGGGGATCTGGTGTGCTGGTGGGAAGGATCTCTGAGCAAGGTTTAACTGGAGAAATAAGCACAAGGTGGAAGGAGCCCCAGGAGCCTTGTGGAGCCCACCTGCTGGTGAGAAGACAGGCTCCTGGCAGACCACCATGAGTGGGGAGAAGCGCTGTGCAAGGAAATGCTGCAGCAGTGGGTGGGTAGCTTTGGTGGGTGGAGGGGCTGCATTTTTACTGGGGGATCTTCCCTGAGCAGGTGGCATCCGGGGGAAGACTTGGAGGAGGTGAGGGGCTTGGCCTGGCAGGTATCTGGGGGCGAGTGCTCCAATTACAAAGAACAGTTGTGCAAAGGCCCTAAGGCAGGATGGTGCCTGGTGTGCTTCCATGACTAGAAGATGGGCCACAGGCTCACACACACACACACAACATACATACAGATACATACACACACATACACAGATACACATGGAGATATACACAGACAGAGATACACACAGATACACGCATGCATACACATACATACACGCACACATATACAAACATGCACAAATGCATACATACACACAGACACATACATGCACATACATACACACATAGACACACACAGACACCTACACATGTACACACACACACACACAAGGAGATGGGCCACAGGCTCACACACACACAGACACACACACACACACATACACACACTGCTCAGCCAGGTGCCAAGCTCCGAGGGTCTGCATGCCCCCCACCTGGACACACAAGGCCAGGAGAGCCAGCCCACCTGAAACACGATCCTGGATTTCTCAAGCAGGTACTGGGAGGTTATGGCACCAGAGATCACGCCCCTGGGTGGGTGGGCACAGTTAGGGGTCAGGGCTGTGCCCGGCACAGTGCACACAGACCCTGCGGGTTCCTTCACCAGCCCACTCACCCTTCCAGAAAGATCTCCACAAACTTCCCGAAGCGGCTGGAGTTGTCGTTCCTGACGGTTTTGGCATTACCAAAGGACTCCAGGAGGGGTGTGGCCTCCAGGATCTGAGCGCCAGAGGACAAGGTGGGCATTGTGGGGAGCACGCGGGCCCAGCCCAGGTTCCCCTTTGTGAGGGCAGCGGGTTCCCTGCAGACCCCCGAGTCGCCCAGGCCCCCCCGCCCTGCCTCCTGCTGCCGCACTGCACCACACATGCGTGTGCACACACCCAGTACCTTGATCTTCAGGAGCCACCAGAACGGAGGAGGAGGAGAGGGGCAAGAACAGAAGTGGGTCACCTACAGGGCTGACCAGCTCCCCCAGGATGCGGGGGGCCTCGAATCACAGAAGGACTGGCCAAGCCCTCCAAGTCCTTGGCGGGCAGGAGAGTCGCCAGGTGAGAGCAGACCCCTGAGCCTCGGAGACCCAGGTGTCTGGGCTCAGGGACCAAGGTGTGGTTCCAGGCTGGGGGCTCTGAGGATGTCCCTGTGCCCCAGCATCCTGGAAGGGCCTCCTTCCTGCCCTGCCTAGCTCCCAACTGGGGTCCTCTGCAACCTGAGTGAGGTCTTGCCCCCGCCCCCCAGAGCTCCCACCCACCCCTTGGGCTGGAAGGCCTGGCACAGCCCTGCCTCGTCTCCTGTCCCCTCCCTTGATCTGCCCAACACTACAGTCCCCCTCACTGTGTCCGCACCAGCCTCTGGACATTAGAGTTCTGTTCCCCTGCAGCCCTCAGCCCTTCACTGGGCCCCTGTCTCCTGCTGGAACATCAGCCCCACAGGCAGAAATCTGTTTGCACGTGCCTGGTGCCCAGGGTCCACACAAGACCTGGCACTTAGGAGGCCCTCTACAAACATCTTCAAGGGGGCTTCCCTGGAGGTCCAGTGGTTAGGATTCTACGCTTCCACTGAAAGGGGCATGGGTTCAATCTCTGGTTGGGGAACTAAGATTCCCGTGTGCCACACACTGCAGCCAAAAAAAAAAAGAATCTGCTGAACGGATGAAATAGGGGTTAAAGAGCAGAGCTACCAGGGCATAGTGAATTACAGTGCCCACTTAGTAAGCAGCTACTGCATGCCAGACCCTTCGTCCCAATTACAGCATCGTTAATGATCCTATGAGGTAGATGCCAGTATCAGCCATTTACAAATCAGGGAGCTGAGGCTGCAAGAGTTGTGGCTGCGTGCCCAGTACTCCAGGGTCAGAAGAGCGAGGACCCACAGCCCGAGCTCGGTGGTGTAGGCAGCGTTTTCTCTGGCTGCACTGTTTCCTTGGGATGAACTCTCAGGTGAAGCAGGAGGGCCCGGGGTACACAGAAGTGACACCTGTTACCCTGGCGGCCGGGCCAGTTCCCTGCACTCACAGTCTAGCTTGGTCCCAGAAATATTGCCCACTACACAGAGGAGTGGACTGAGGCCCAGAGAGGCCTGGGGGCCAGCCTGGGGGTGCTCCAGGAGTCAGGGTCCACCTGGGCTACTATCCCTTAGTCTGGGTGCCCCTTGAGGGCATCTGGGGTGAGTTCTCCCCCTGGTGCCTGGCATGAGGCAGGCACGCAGCCCAGGGCAGGACCATCAGGGCCCGGGGGCCATCCAGCCTGGCCTGCAGGTGAGGTGGTGTTGTGTTTTGGCTAGGCAGCATTCAGCGCCCTCCTAAGATCCTACCCCAGGGACCCTTGTCACATCTCAGCCCAGACATGGAGCCTGTGGCCCAGACGGTTGATCAAGGCACAACTGGGTTCCACAAGGACTCATGGCCAAAACCAGTCCAACAGGAGGAGCCCTGAGACGTGCTGGCCCCTGGGCCATGGTGCTGCAGCACCATCATGCTGGCCAATGGGAGACAGATGAGGATGATGGCCAAGCGTGGCAGGAATGGGCAAGACAAGAGACGTTGTTTAAGACCATAGCCCCAGCCATACCCAGAAGGGACCCAGACAGCCCGACTGCAGGAGCAGGCTTAACAGGTGCTGTGGACTGCTCCCAGAGCCTAGCCTGGGCCTGGCACAGAGTAGGTCCTTGGGAAGCCTTTACTGAAGTTCTAATATTCTCAGTTCAGGAAACTTAGCTTTGAGCAGACCTCCCATCCTGCAGACCCTAGCCAGGCCTTCTCAGTGTCCCAGCACCTCCTGCCTGCAACCCCCACATTCGGGCCAGTCCTGCCTCCTTCACAACCATGAAGCTGAGGCCAGGCGGGAGGTGTGGATGGTGCCCCTGGCCCACGCAGCCTCTATTTGGGCCTCTCCAGGAAGCTGGAATGTAGAGCTCAAGCAGGGGGACATAAGCAGGAAGGAACTCCCAGGGAAGGCAGGCAGAAAGAGCCCCCAGTCCTACGAGCCCTCCCTGTGCATCCCTGAGTGCTGGACTGGGGAAGATGGAGAGACCACGCAACTGAGAGATGGACGCACCTGCCGTGTGACGCCCCGCTTCTGACTCATGGCTGCCAGGTAGCGCAGAATCAGCTTCGTGGCCTCGGTTTTTCCCGAGCCGCTCTCTCCGCTGCCCGAGCAAAGAGGCAGAGTGAGCTGCCACCCGCCCACAGACCCCCCCTGGGCTCCCCTGACCCCGTCGTGACACAGGAGGACACAGGTAGGAGGCCGGTCCTCAGCCCCAGCCCTGCTCACCTGATAATAATGCATTGGTTCTGTTTGGCATCAAGCATTTTGGCGAAGGCAAGATTTGCGATTGCGAAGAGGTGGCTGGAGAGACAGGCCCCACAGGGTTCCTGTGCAGGCCTTGCCCCGTGCTCCCAAACCTGCTAGTGGGTGGGCAGGGGGCACCTCTGCCCAGTCGAGTGGCCAGTCCTGTTCCACGCCCACCCCTACGGGAATGTTCCCGCAAGGCTCCAGTCCAGAACTGAGCCTGCAGTTCTGCAGAACAGTAGCCTGCAGCCCAGAGGGGGCTATGGCCAGGCTTGGGGAGAGGCTGTTGGGCCACCCACCACCACCTGCCTCGACCCCCAGCTCAGACAAGGCCCCAGGAGACCCCGGGCTATCCCCTCTCCCAGCCCCAGAGACACTCACGGGGGGTTCTCGGCCAGAGCCCTCCCGCTGTACTGCTGCACCTGCTCCGGCCCGTAAATTCCAAACATCCGATACGGGTTCACTGACACCAGGATGCTGCCAATGTACGTCTGCTGGGCAGACAGCGGCCTCAGCACCTGTCCGCATCCCTCCCTCCCCTACTTCTGGAGTCGGGATCTCTGTTTCGTTGGGACAGATGCCTGGCTGCCTGGCCCTGGTGCCTACACCTTGGGCCCCTGACAGTCTGATGGGTCATCTGCTCTGGTGGCGGAGTGTCGGGCACTGACCAGGCTGAGGCCAGAGAAGGCTGGAGCAAGCAAAGCCCCACAGCCATGATGCTGCAAGGATGGCCATGACGGCTGCTGCCTGCTTCGTTCATCCACAGTTGCGGATGCCCCCTGACTGCCTCTCCTGGGACCTGGGACTCTGGAAGCTTTAATCCACTGGACCGCTGGTGGCGGGGGGTCACACACTTCTGGGTTCCCTGTCTCCAGGTCTCTGCTCCTGGCACCCACTATTTTCAGACTCTGTATTCTAGGACTTTAGATGCTACTGCTCCCAGCTCTTGCATGCTATTCCTGAATAGTAGAAACTCTGGTCTGGGGTGGGCAGGAGAAATCCATGCCATCCACTGAAGCCCCAGGAGGCAGGGGAGCCACAGCCCTCAGATCCCAGCCCAGGGAGGGGCCGGCCCCAGGCCTTACATAGATGAGGTTCCGTTCAAATCTGGTCTTGAGGTTGGCCAGCACGGTGGTCTCCTGGAGGTCTCTGTGAAGGCATGGAGAGGGGCAGTCAGGGCCCACCTTCCCCTCAGGGCAGGGCCTTTGTCAGAGAGGTTAGAGTTCAAGTCCCATCTCTGATACCAACTGTGATGCCTTGGGCAAGTTACTTAACCTCTCTGTCCCTCAGTTTTTCCATCTGTCCAGTGGGCATGAGAATCACTGTCCTATCTCTGAGGTTGGGATGCTCTCAGGTAGCAGACATAAGGGCTGTCCCCAGGGTTGGATAATGATATTGACCAGCACAGCCCTCACATCTGGGGCACTTCTGCTGTGTCGGCACCCCACAACAGCCTACCCACATCCTGCGGATGAGAAACCATGGCAGAGAGGCTGAGTAATCAATCGCCTGGGCCCAGCCAGTAAAGGCCAGGACTGGGGTCTGAACACAGCCCCTCCAAATTAGCGGGCTTTTGTGATACTGCCTGACCCTCACTTGCGGAGGAGGAAATGTTCCAGGAGGTGAGGGGTCCCTGGGCAAGAAGCAGTGCTCTGGTTGGGAGCATGGTGACCACGGTGAGCACTCACTCGAGCTGCGTCATGTCCTCCACGCCATCCTCCTGCTGCTGCTCGCGGAGCTGCGTGGACGGCAGGTTGCGGATGGAGTGCATCTGGAGGACACACCAGCGGTCAGCCGTGTGTGCTCCCCCAGCCCCCATGGCCTGGACACAACCAGGACCCACTTGCGTTTCAGGAGAGGAAACTCTGAGGCCAGGTTGGGTGGGTCCTGTGGGGCCCCCGCCTTGGAACGCAACCCTTAGTCCAGGGACCCACGTCCGGCCTCAGTGCTCCCACATGTTCCCAAGGGTCCTGCCCAGGAGGTGAGCACATGCCTGTAGGAGAAAAGCCTCCTGCCTCACATGCTCCTAGGGCTGACCCTCTCCTCCAGGGTGATGCCCAAGTTGGCTTATGTGATGACTAGATAAACATCTATGTCTGCTGCCTGGGGCCCTTCGAAGGACCAGGACTTTCCCATTTGACACAGCAACCCCTGCCCAGAGCTGAGCAAACAGATCCACACACACAGACCCAGGCTCAGTACTGCCTGCCACTCAGGCTCTCCCCTAGCCCCCGCAGTCTTGTAGGGTGCCTGTGGACATGCACGTCGGCCTGTGGTCCATGGATGGGGGCACATGTGCAGCATACACTCTCAACCTCCATTTGACGGTTTCTCCTGTGTCCCGTGTTCCACATCTGGGGGTCTCAAAGCAAAAGTCCCAATGCCCCCCCTGGTGGCAGGGCCCCCTCTGTTCACATCCAGCGTGCACACTGAGCCTGAGGATGCCATGTCTGCCTGGGCCATGGCACATGCACTCACGCGCTCTCCATGTTTGGCTGTGCTGTGCCCAAGCACTTGTCCCAGGCCTACATGTGACCCACGTAACTGAGAGCACACCTGGGCACCCGCCTTTCCTGCCTCTTGAATCCAGCCCACACCCCTCCACCTGAGAGGCGAGGAAAGGGGACACCGGGAGGCGGCCCTCATGCTAAGTAGGGCATAGCAGATATCACCCCAGAGGCCCTGGCCTCCCGCCCACCCACCTGCCCAGGTGTGACAGCCACTCACATATTCCAGGGTGAGGAGGGCCCAGGCATCCTTGCCCCTCACCGCTGGGCGCCTCGTGCCCCGCTCCCGCAATGCTGCGGCCCACACGGCACGGGGCACCCGCCGTCGGGGCCAAGGCCCCCCCAGCAGCCAGGCCGCCCCAGTCGCCATGGCTGGGCCACTGGCCGCCCACTCCACCAGGCCCCGTCTGTGGAGGCTGAGAAACACATGCGGCCACTGCATGCCCCGCCCACCGCAGGCGTTCCCGGGGGAGGCTCCAGTGACCACTCCCCTCCACTGAAGGCTGCCAGCACGGAGCTCGCGTTCCGCCTCAAGCATGGCAGCCAAGCACGGACTTGGCACCCCTCAGACAGACTGCCTGCCCCACACCCTACAGGAGCCCAGACAGACTCCTGGCTCAGCGTGAAACACTATGTGACCCCTGGGTCTTGGCACCTGCCTGCCCTGTGCAGTAAAGTGGCTGAAAGCCTCGGTCCTAAGCCCTCACATTCAGATAGTTCCGTGCCCTGCAGTCCAGGAGACTGCCCTTAAGCAGGTGCCCCCAAGAAAGCAAAGACCCCAGTTTGGCAAGAAGAGCAGCATGCATGTGAATGGGGGTGGGACAGGGTGGTAGGCAGGGTCTGCAGTTTTGTGCTCAGCCAAGATCTCTGCAGGGAGCTGGGGGTGGATGTGCCGTCCAGGTCGCATGGGGACAGGGCTGCTTGAAGCCCAGGATGGACAAGATCCCTTCCTCCACGTGACCTGCAAGGAGTTTCTGGCGTCCCTGTCCTCTGCTTGCCTGTGCTGGGCATCCAGCCCCTCATTCAATCCTCTAGAAGCTCCAAGAAGCTGTTCTTCCCAAGATACAGATGGGAAGACCGAGGCCCAAGCAGGCAGCCGCTCTCCAAGGTCCTGAGAATGTCTCCTGCCCTGTTTCCCAGGAAGGAACCCCAAGCCCTCCCTCTGACCTGTGCCCCCATACCTTGCTCCACCAGCCTTTGGAGACAACCTCTTCCGAGGGGCCCCCATGGGGCAGGCCAGCAGCTCCAGGGCCCAGGCGACAGGACAGGGGGCGGGTGGGTACTTGCAGCTGGGGTTGGTGGGCCTCCACAGGCAGCCAGAGGCGGGACCAGAGCAGACTCCAGGATCTTGGCCTGGGGATGGGCTCTGGCTCCTGGGTCAGTTGGACAGGGGGCTCTAGGGGGGCAGGACCAGCTCGCTGGAAGGAGCTCAGCTTCTGTATATGAGGCATGACCACAGCAAAACGCCCAGGACTTGCCTGGAGCCATTCACCTGCCTTGGGCAGGGGTTCTGGGGCCCTCGAGGGCGCCAAGGGGGCTGGGGCACTGGGCAGTGTACCCCACCGGCGCCATGGTGGCCATGTGGCTCTCATCTGGTCAGAAGCAGCCAGTGGGTTGGAGAGACTGAGCCTCAGTGCTTTCCGATCCGAGGGGGCATCCCTGGAGGGTGTTGGGGCTGGGGGCTCAGGCTCTGTTGGTGTCTCGGCATCCCCTGGGCAGGCCTCTTCTTTAGGCTTCTTGGGGCTGGGGCTGGCTGATTCGGTCAGCTGTCCGGGTCCTGGATCCTGGTATGTCTCCAGGATAATGCGGGTTGAGTCAGAGGCTGGGTCTTCAGCCTGGACAGCAGGGGAGGGCACTGGACCCCCATGCTGGAGGAAGGAGCTGGAGGGCACAGGGGGTGGCCTGGAGAAGCCACGTAGGCTGCCAGGGCCTCCGGGCCAGGGTGAGGATGGGCGCTGGGTGGCAGGCATGTCCACGTCCCAGCTCGGGGCCAGGGGGGGCACCGTCCAGGGTGTCTCCGAGTCCTCGGGCTCGTCCTGGCTCTCTGGGCGCTCAGGGGCAGCAGCAGCCGCCTGCCACCCCTGCGGCAGCAGGAAGGGCTGGCGGGGCCGGGGCTTTACGGCCCTGGTGGGCGGCTCACTGAGGCGGCGCCACGTGCGTGGGAGTCTCGAGGGCAGGTTGAGCGAGCGGTGCCGCGGGCGGGGACCCAGCAGAGGGGGCGGTGAGGGCGGCCGTGGGGGGCCCAGCAAAGGTGAACGGAGTGCGCCGGGGCGTGGTGAGGCTCGGCATGGGGACGCGGGCTCCCGCAGCGAGTGGGGACGGTGGGGTGGTGGCGAGAAGGGCGGCCGGAAGGGGATGGCGCGGATGGAGGGCTGGGGGGACAGGGGTCCCAGGGGCGAGCAGTAGCCCAAACCGGGCCGGCTCCTCAGTGAGGGTCGGGGCGAGGGTCCAGGGAAGCCGAAGGCAGCCCCCCGGCGGCGCGAGCCCCTGAAAGATGGCCGCAGTCCGTGGAAAGCCAGCGGGTCGGGGAGCCCCTCGGGGATCAGGGGTGGGGGCTCTGCCAAGGCCCGCCAGCTGGCCTGGGGTGCGAGGGGCACATGAGCCGGGGCGGCCCAGGGTGGCGGGTGCAAGCGGAGGGAGCTATAGGGCGAGACTGGCGGCGGCAGGCCTGGGGCCAGGCCGAGGGGCGGGGCGAGGGTTGGGGAGGGCGCTGGGCCAGGGACGGGGCTGGGGTCCAGACGTGGGGTGCGCGGCGGGGTCGCAGGGCGGTGGGAGTTGTTGTTGTTGCGCGCGCGTGCTTGCGCCCTACGCAGCACGATGGGCGTGCTGGGCCGCTCGGAGTCCATGCCCGCCAGCTTGTAGCCGAAGCGCTTGTAAGCCGCCTCCCTGACCGCCGGGCCTCGCGCCCGGGCCTTCTGGCTGCCCCTGAGCCGCGGGATGGGCTCCTTTTCCGACAGGGTGTTTTTGAGGAACCGCGCCAGCGAGGTGGCGGGGCGTAGTGCGGGGCGGCCGAAGTCCGGGCTGAAGCCCAGGCCCCGGGGGCCGCCGAAGGCCGAGAGGGCGCGCTGGAGGTGGCGCTGGCGTGATGTGAGGAAGCCCCAGAAGGGGTGGCCGTAGGGCACCGGGGGCAGCGGCGGCATTTCGTCCTCTTCCTCGTCTTCATCTGCATCCCCCAGGGGCAGAGGGATGTCCAGGGAGGGCGGCAGGGGCACCTCCAACTTCTCCTTCCCGAACAGCTTCACTTGGGGTCGCGGGAAGAGGCGGAACCTGCGGATGAGGGACAGCTTGGACCTGGCAGGCTTGTCCATGCCCTGCTGCTCGAAGAAAGCGGCACTGGGCAGGCGGAAGGAGGTGCCCGGCTGTTCGCTGCCCGCCTCCTCGGGCTCCTCCAGCTCTGCTATGTCATCCATCGGGTGGGCGTATGGGTTATGGGGTGACAGAATGGGCGGAGGCACCCACGGGTATGCGAAGGCCGACTGCTGGGGCGGAAGATAGGGCCCTTCGGGAGGGTAGACTGCCTGGGCCCCACCGTAGGTGCCTTCCGCCAAGGGGGCACCGTAGGGCTGCGCGTAGGGATCCAGATGGGGCACCCCGTAGAGATCCAGGTGGGGCGCAGCATACGGGAGTTCGTAGGCCAGGTCGTAGGGTGGGTACGGCGGGTAGAGCGCCTCGGGCGGGGCGTAGATCTCCGGGTAGTAGCTGTGCGGGTGCACCTCGCCCGCGTAGGCGTCGTAGTAGCCGTAGGGAGACGCGAACGCCGACGGGGGCGCGTAGGGGGGCTCGTAGTCGTCGTAGCCGTAGCCGAAGGTGTAGTCGGGGTAGAAGGAGCCGCCATAGTAGTCGGGGCCGTAGTAGTCGTAGGGGTCCTCAGGCACGTACTGGTGCGCGTAGTCGTAGGGCGGCCAGGCTGGGCCGTGGGGGCCGTAGGCGCCCTGGAGGGGCTCCTGCTCCTCCTCGTACCGGTACAGCGATTGCTGGTCGTAGTAGTCATCGCCCTCGCGGTGGTAGTCGTAGTATTCGCCCAGGTCCTGGAAGCCCTCAAGCCCGTACAGCGACCTGCGGGAGCCCGAGTGCCGGAACGGGGCCTCGTCCTCAAAGGGCAGGAAGCCCACGGGCTCGCCTGACGCGTAGATACTGTGGGCGCGCGGGAACCGGCGCAGGCGGCCCCCCGGCCGCAAGATCTCAGCGCCCGACGGGAAGGGCAGCTTGCGAGAGCCCACGCGGGAGCCCGAGCGGTCCAGCCAGGCGTCTAGCGTGGCCTGAGTGCTGCCCGACTCCTCGGCCTTCTTGATGAGGAACTTCTTAGTGAGCCAGTTGATGGCCGTGGATGCCTTGCTGAGCGACTGGGCACGCGGGCGCAGGCGGCCGTAGCCCCGCCGTCCGGGGAAGCGGATCACCATGAAAGAGGGCTTCTTGCCCTTCATGGCGCGCTTCTTCTTGCCCACGCGCATCTGCGTCATGAGCTTCGAAGTGGATTTGAGCACGGTGCGCGCCTTCTTCTTGCGTCTGGTCTTCTGGGGACCTGTATGGAGGCCCCAGAAGAAGGCTGAGGCGCTCCGGAACTGGCCCTTCTTGGAGATCTTGGGCGTGCGGTCTCGGAATCCCATGAACAGCCGCGACGTCCCCTTCAGGCTCCGCTTGGGCTTCTCCGGCTCCGGCGCCTTCTTCCCCTTCTTCCCTTTCTTGGCTTTCTTCTCATCCTCATCTTCCTTTGCCATGGTGGTCACCTGCTCCCTCCCAGATCGTCTGGTGTCACAAGCTCAGGACCTTGGGGACACGGGGACCTGCCGAGTGTCCTGCCTGTGGCTGGACATGCAACCTCCTTTGACTCAGAGCAGCTGGGACTGGCCCTGTGGCCTGGGAAGGTTCAGCCAAGCTCCTTCTGGCCGGGACCAGGATTTCAAGGGGGCACATTCATAATTCATCTCCTCCGGGCTCTGCCTAGAGTTTCACCTTCAAGGCTGGTGGAAAGTGCCTGGGTGTTGTTTACTGGAAGCGGGGGAGGCCTGGCAGGCCCGTGCTGGGGCGACAACTTGACCTTACAGTCTCCACAGGGACAACTGTGCTGACCCCAGTTGAGCCCTCCCCAATCCTCTGCCGACCCACCCACAGAAGTGAGCGCTTGGGTCAATTGGGCCCCAGAAAGGGGGAGCCTCCTGCCCTAAACCACACAGCAAGGCTGTTCCGGGCCACAAATGGAGCCCCAACTTCTGAGCCAAAGCCAGACGTTTAAAGGCCAGCAAGTCACCCTGGAGGGGAAGCTGGGACCCTCCAGGTGCTGGGTAAGGGAGGGGGAGGGTGGGCAAGACAGGTGCCCAGGCCTGCTGTCAGTGTAACCAGAGCTCTCAGTAGTGTGAATAATTTATTGGGGAGAACCAGGCTGCTGGCTCAGAAGTCAGGGCAAGAAGGGGGCATCTCAGTTCCAGTGGGGCTTGATGGGGCCACATGCCTGGCCAGGGCAAGGGGTGCAGAGGAGCAAAAGCAGAGGGTGGGTGGGGCCTGTCTCTGGCCCCAGCTCTGCCGCCAATGGGCTGTGTGGTCTCGGGAGAGCCCTCTGTCTTCTCTGGGCCTTTTCCTCCTCTGGAATGAGTGATGACCCCTCCCTGTCTCCTTCACATGGAGAAAACAAGATGTGACGGAGCTGCTGGGCAGCATCCCTGACCGGGGGCACCATGCGTATGGCCCGTGTCCCGGGCCCCTTCCTGGCACTGCTGCTCCTCCTGGTTTCTGCCGCTGCTGAGACAGCCCTTTGGTCCCTGCCCTCTCCAGGTACAGCTGATTCCTCCAGGGTGGCCGCTTGACCCAAAGCCATGTGCCCACTGTCTGGCCGGTGACCAGTCCACTTTAAAAAACTGCACTATGGGAGGCAGGGGCTGAAGCTTGTTAGACGAAGGGGGCTGGGGGAGAACTTAGGGTTCGCACCTCTGGGACCCAAGGCCTGGGTACTGTCTCTCCCCTCCCCCACCTCTGCCCAGGAATCGAGGATCAGGACATAAGGGCCTGGGGAGCTGAGGATAGGTCTCCAGGTAACATCAGGGTCTCCACTCATTAAACTTCCGTTTAGTCCTCAGGCCCCATAGCCAACTCTGATCATGTTAAGGTTTTCCTTAGAAGACCCTGGAGCCGAGGCGCTCTGGCCCTGGGCCTACCACTTACCAAGCCTTCGGAGCCTCAGTTTGCTCAGCTATGAAATGGGGACAGAGAGGCCCTTCTCAGAGGAGAGGAGCCAAGAGGTGGGTGTGTGAGCAGATGGGCCCCCTTCCTCCCCTCCTCTCACTCCCTCTGCCCCCTCGCTTCCTTCTCTGACTCTGCTTTTCCTCCCCCAAGACTCACCAAGAACAGTTCAGGAGATGGTGTGGAGGGCTAGGCCAGGGGCTGCTGGTGCCCCCAGGGAGTGGGAACCAGAGCAGCCAGGCAGCTTCCTGGGGGGCACGCAGGAACTGGGCCCCCACAGGGTGGGATCTCAAGGGGACATCCACCCCCATTACCTCCTGTGGTGCTGTCTCCCCTCACCTCATTTTGGGCTGTGGCTGCTGCCCAGTGGAGGGGACATGGAGCAGGGGTTCACTCTGAACTCAGAGGGGCCAACACCCAACCCCCCACTGCTTCTTCTGGAAGTGGTTTCCAACTGAGACCCCGGCCATTGTGTTCCCATGAGGGTCTCACAACAGGCTGTGGGTGGGGACCATCCACTCCACTCTCCAGATGAGGAAACAGAGAGGTGAAGTGACTTGTTCAAGGTCAACAAGCTAGGGATGGCGGAACTGGGCTCCAACCCAGGTCTGGTGGTCGAGTCACCCTTCTTACTAAGGTCACCCTTGCTTCAGGGCTCTTGGGTGCTTGGGCTATCATGTGGCGGGGGGGAAGCTCCAGACACTGGGTGGAAGCTGGGGCTCAGCTGGCCTTCCAGTTCTGGGGCTAAGGGCCCTGTTCCTGCTCGGGGCCCCCCAGACCCCTCCCCAGCCTGGCTCCAGTCCCTCAGGACAGCGAACACTGACTTGTCTGTTCATTCACTGGTTGAGAAGTGTTTTATAGAAGCCTGTCCTGCACCAGCTGTCGTTTAAGCACTGGGGACGCAGCTAAGAAAACAGAAACCTGCCCTCGTGGAGCTGACATTCTGGGCAGGGGGACTGGCAACAAATAAGGTGAGTGAGTGAAAGATACAGGCAGTCGGATGGTGTGAGTGTTGGTGTTGAAATAACGCAGGGAGGCAGCACCAAAAGGGGCCTGGGCGAGGTGCCTCAGAAATGATGCCTGGGCCAAGAGCTGCAGGAGGGGAGGGAGGCCTGGGGGGAGCACGGTGGTCCTGACGTGTTGGAGGAGCAGCAGGGCCAGGGTGACAGAGCACAGTGAGGGGCAGAGGTGGGGGTGCGCTCAGAGGTCATGGGTGAGCACTTGGCCAGAGCCGTAACAGAGAAAGGGTGGAATCGGACCTCCGTGGTCTTCACAGAGTCCCTCCGGCCACTGCAGAGGCTGCTGTGGGAGCCACTGCATGGGCAAGGCTGGGGCAGTGCAGAGGACAGAGTGGGGGCGGCTGGTGAGTTTGCAGGTGGAGACTAGAGTGCCTACCAGGGTTCCTCACTGAACCGGGTGGGAGAGTGGTGGCTGCCAGCAGACGAGAAAGCTGATGGGCAGAGCAGGGAGAGACTGGACGTCAGCCTGGCGCATGGAGGTCTGGGCCATCAACTGTCCTGGAAGCTGGCGGGAATTGCACAGATCGGAGCTGACAGCGGCCGTCAGTCAGTGGTGTCTGGGTGGTGCCGAGGTCGCAGCTTGGTAAGACAGCACTGGGGTGGGGGTGTGTGGAGGAAAGGGCCCAGCAATGAGCCTGGGGCTGCACTGCTGGGGACCAAGCCGGTGGCAGAGACCAGAGGGAGGTATGGGGAGAACCTGTGTCAGTGTTACCCAGGCCACCTCCCCAGAGCAGATGGGAGCCATGGCCTGGAGCAACTGTATTTGTGATACTAATGGTAGGCTGCCT
The DNA here is from genome assembly GCF_049115385.1 of Moschus berezovskii. Lineage (NCBI taxonomy): Eukaryota > Metazoa > Chordata > Mammalia > Artiodactyla > Moschidae > Moschus > Moschus berezovskii. Next base: position 46,603,890 of record NC_142479.1, read on the forward strand.
GGCTCTGTGTTCATCACACAAAGGCTCCCCTCAGCCCCGGGAGTGGAGAGCACCCCAGCGCCCATGCTTGCATACAGTCGAGAGACCCAGGGAAGAGGCCACATGACTTGCTGTGTCAGACCCAAGATGGGAATGGGACCTACCCAGAGCTCTGAGCCACCCCCAGAATCCCTGGGGTCCCTCTCTGAGAACATGGGCTCTGCTATGGCTGGGCTGGCCTCTCTGAACATCAGTCTCTTCATCTGGACAGTGGACTTTGGAGCCCAAGGACCTGAGGTTCCCTGCTGCCCAGCAAGTCAATGGCCACAGTCCAGTGCCAGCCTCCCGAACACACACCAAGCTGCCAAGGACACCCAGCATGGGCAGGCAGAGGTGTGTCTACACGAGGGATCCCTGGGCCCCTTTCCCCACCTCAGTTTCCTCAAATTTCATGTGGAGCTGGGGGCGGGGTGGCACCCTGTAGTCTCTAAAGGGGGCCCCCTTTCTAGCTGTTGAGGGTCCGACCTCTCTCTCTCGGGGTCCCCAGCCTTGGCCGCAGTCAAAGAGCGGCTGTCAGGGAACAAGCCTCATTTGTTCATGTGTCACCTGCCACCTGCCAGGCACCGTGCTGGGCTAGGGGCCACAAAGTGGAGCAGAACCAGGCACAGCCTCCACCCTCCCACAGCTCCCAACATCAGGGGTATACGGACATTAAGCAGAAAGCCGCACCAATAAGGAGGGACTGCAGTCATGGGAAGAGCTGTGAAGGCCAGGCTATGACGCCGGGGGAAGGGGGATGAATGCTGCAGGGGGAGCCTGGAGGGCCCCCTGAGTTGCTAACCGTGAACCAAGATCTGAGATGAGAGAGCAGTTCAGATGGAAGAGGGAACAGTTTTCAGGCAGATGGAATAGCATGTGTAGAGACCAGGTGGCAGGAGGGATGGAGTGAGGTGGGAGTGCAAGTGAGAAGTAGCCAGGATGGCACGTGGAGGAGCCAAGTGAGGCCAGGGGCGGGACTGTGAGCCCTCCAGCAGTGGGGGACAAGGCTGGGCTCCGAGTTGTCAGGGTGCTGCAAGCATATCTGTGTTCTGAAAGTAGAAGTGACCAAGCATGCTGAGCTGTACTACGTGCTGGGCCCCAGATCTCACACCTCCCCCACATAGTCTGCAGGTCTGTAACAGGTCTCAGGGAGGTTTGGTCTCTGAGCTTTGGACCCCCGGCTGCAGAGCGTTGTCCTCTCAGCAGCTGCTCCTTATGCAGTTGTCCTGGACAAAAACTTCTGAGCCACTGTGTGGAGAAGAGGCACAGGGACAGTGGCTGGGCCTGGGTTGGCTCTGGTAGGGGACATGCTCAGGTCAACTGGGCAGCCCTGGAGATGGCTGTGTGGGCTGGCCTGGGGCCCAAGATGAAGTGGGAGGTGTGGGGAGATGACAAGTCTGGTCTGGGAAGCAGAAGGTGTGGGGTGACCGTGGGTCCATGTGGAGCGTCAGGGAGGATTAGGTGGGTGTTGGGGCTCCTCCAGCCCCAGGGACACCTCCCCAGCACAAGGCTCTGTGAGGGGCCAGGTCTTGCTGACCTAGCCTCGCACAGACTAGACAGCATAACTCTGCTGACCACAGATCCAGAAGGCCCAGGACCCAACACGGACACCCAGACTGCCCTGCAAACAAGCCTACCCATGGGGAGCGATGTGGGGGGCCACTGACCACAGCCCCAGTCATGCCTCCCGACCAGACACTGGCCAGGGACATCTGGACCTCTGGGCTCATCCCCATCCTTCCCCAGCCCAACTGGGGAACAGACAGGCCTGGAGGTGACCCCTGTGAGCCCAGGGCCCTTCCCCACATGTGAGGCAACCATCACCTGGGCAGAATCCCTCCCTTGGGAGCTTGTGGCTGAGGTGGGCAGCCCGTCATCACCAAGAGAACTGCACTGGGCCTTGAGCATCACGCACATCTCACAGATGGAGAGCAAGGCCAAGATGGACCTCACAGTGGGTCAAGGTAAGGCCCCAGCTCAACCACTGCGCACCCCCACCCCTGCACCCAGGGGGCTGGGGGCAGACCCCAAGGGCCCAGGCCAAGTCACCTTACCTGGGTCCTGTGGCTCGCTCCCTGCCCGCATGCCGCCTGATGGGGGTCCTGTGGCCAGGCCCCAGGAGTGCGGCTGCCGGTGGAAAAGCTGTCCTGGGAGAGAAGCCCAGCCCACCCCGCTGCCCGCCTGGGCCCCATGCATATTTAATAATGTCCATTATTCCTGTTTTGTCACCGGAAAGGAGACTGAGCAGCTGACAGAGGAGCCAAGAACAGCAGGGAGAGCAGAGCTGTGGGTCTGCTCCACACCCCAGCCCCTCCCCAGACCCCCTGGGGCTCTGCCCCTACCTGCCAGCCAGCACCGGGCTGTCACCCCAAGTCTGTTACCATCCCCCCCATCCCCAGGAGGGGTCCCTCCACCCTGCCTGCAGAAACAGCAGGAGCCAACCCGCTCTTACTGCAGAGCCTCCTGGTGGTGTTGGCCACCCTCCTGGGGCAGAGCCCTGCAGAAGCCCCTGCTCCCCCAAACCCAGGCTCCACCCACTCACTGCTGCCCCTGACTTGAGCTGGCAACTGAGTTCTGCAAACTGAACACATTGTCCTTAGTAAACAGGAGTCATGGTTACCTTTTTATTTCAGGAAGGAGAACCAAGATTTGGGAAGAGAATGGGGTTCTGGACTCCGAACTCCGCACCCTAGGGTTATGAACCAGGCTGGGTCCTGGGTTTTGTGCTGGGCAAGGGCTGCCCTGAGGAGAGGTGACCCTTCTGGACTGGTCAGGCTGTGGAGAGCGTGAACTGTGCCTTTAAAGCACCAGATCTCTGGTTTTCATCACAGGGCAGTCCTGAGCGGGTTTGGGGTGGGGATGGGTGTTTGGGGCGGCTCCCTCCCTGAGAACCAGAGAAGCCGGCAGGAGCTGAGAGGCCCCCAGGACACAGGCGGGCTTGGGTCCATGCCCAGCACTGAGCCAGCTTCTGCACGGGCCCCAGCGGGGGGAGGTGGGCAACCACCTCCCTCTGCGCCAGGAGTGGGGCGGGCACAGGCCCAGGGACCCACATTCAGGACCCCTCCAGGGCCCGTCTCACAGGAAGCACCCCGGCCCAGTCCACCCGACCTCATCCTCCGCCTAGCGAGTTCCTTATCATCTGCCCACTGAAGCAATGTGGAAACAGCAGACACGAGCCCCCTTCCCAGCGTGTGTGCATTTTGCTGGCCTGGGCTCCAGGGAGTCTGCGGTGGGGCACTCTACTTCTTGACGATCTGGATGACGTCCTCGTGCTCCATGGTGTGTGTCAGGCCTACCCGCTGCGGGCTGTACTTGGTGCTGGTGCCCTGGGGAGAGGGCGCCCGTCAGCCTCTGCAGCACCAGCCCCAGCTGTGGCCCCGGCTGGCAGACCACTCAGGCGAGGGCAGGGCGGCACCGGGGCCCAAAGTGGGGGCCCCAGGACAGGCAGGCCCTGCAGCTTCGACAGCAGGACTCCCAGGATCCCAAAGCAGGAGGCCTGTGTCCCATCTGGGTCAGCGTGTGTGCCGGACATCTGGACAGCAGGACTGACGGACACCCTGGTCCCCACGTGGGAGGACGGGGGCGCCTGTCTGACTCCGGGGCCGCCCTGCCCGAAACTCACCCACACAAGCGCGTACTTGAACTGGCTGGCGAGTGACCGGTGGATGCGGTGGCACTGGAGGAAGGGAGAGTGGGACAGTGAGCCTCATGAAGCCTCCGCTCACAGCCACTCGGATGTTCCTGCTTCCCGCCTCCAGGGCACCCGCAGGCTGTGGGGCCACAGTCACAGGAGGACCTGGGACCTAGTGGAAGGGGCCCTCTGCCCCCTGTGCCAGAGCGGCAGCCCTGACAGCTGCTCCCTCAGATGGGCAAGTGTCCCAGGAGGGAGCGAGGCCCTGTGGGCAGGCCTCCCTAGGCCAAGACCCAGGCCCCTCTGCAGCAAGCCCCACCCCTGTGCTCTCTGTGCCAGCTGGCAGCACACGGCCCACACCCCACGGTCACTCCTGCCTCTAGGCCTCTGCACCTGCCACCCACTGCCTAGAACACCCTTCTGCTCCCAGCTTCTCTACTTTCCTTCCTGGCATGGCTGAAGCCCCACAACCTCTGGAGCTGGTGGCCAAGGGCCTGAGAGGGCTGGGGTTTGTGCCCCCTGCAGAGATGCAGGGGGCAGCGACAGGGAGGGCTGGCTCCCAAGGGTACCTGGGTCAACAGGCTGTGGCCCTGCCCCCTGGTCCTTGCAGTCCCCACCCCGTGCAGGACTGTTTAACTCTAGGATTGGGGGTGAGTCTGCTGACCACAAAGGACCCAATTCTGGCAGGCAGCGGGGCCCCTTTGTTCAGACTCTCCCTGGTGACGGGATGTAGGAAGCACTCAGCCCCTTGGGGTAGGGGGCATGTGGAAGGGCCAGCATTCAGGGTACATGGCTTGGAATGAACTACCCGGAATTGCCCAGGGTGGCAGCTTTCCTGACTGAACGTCTGAAGGGCCCTGAGGACCCAGCAACTCTGGTGTGACAGGATGGTGACGACCACTGCTTCCCGGGCGTCCCTGCGCCAGGCAGCGAGCGAGCCTGTGCTCAACCCGTGGACGCTGCTCCATGCCCCTGACTGCAGCCAGGTGGTGGGATGCACGTCCAGTGCCTGACTGCACGTGGCTGAGGGTTGGCCAAGGGCCCAGAGGACATCAGACAGGACCCCGAGGGGATGGGAGGGGCTCCCCACCCCTGGCCCGGGCAGGTCTCACTCACCACATGCTCCACAGAGGCCCCTTTCCGGAGAATTATGGCGTCCGTGAAGTCTGGTCTCTCTGCACGGGTCGGGGGGTGGGTGGGAGTCAGCAGAGCCAGGGTGTGATGCCACAGGGCTTCTCTTTACAAGGAACAAGGGCCCTTCCACTCTCCACCGACCGCCCCCCTACTCTCTGGCACACCCTCACTAAGAGTCCTGATCAGGCAGGCTCTACAGCCTTGACTCGACACAGAAAAACAAAACACATCCCCGTCCAGGTGCAGACCCCTGCAAGACTATCAGCCGTGAGAGCCCTGGCCAAAGGGACCTGCAGGAGAACCTGGACTGGACCAGCTCTAGCCGGGCAGCTCATCTGCCTCTGCCGATGCTAACTGCCCAGACTCAGCTGCAAGGCGTGTGCTCAGGGGTGGGACTTGGGGGAGGCTCCTGTGCTACCGGTTCCCTAAAGCTTGGATGTGGGGCCTGTTACCACTGGGGAAGCCACTGCTGGGCAGCCTCCCCCTCAGCGCCTCCTGGAACTTGGCTTCCTTTGCCACTAGGGACCAGGAAGAGGGTGGTGCTGGCTTGGAAACAGGAGAGGCTCTCACATGGAGCCTGCTAGGCCAGGGTCAGCAAAAGGGGAAGGGCGGCTGCACTGGACTCACGGCCTCTCTTCTTGGTGTAGATGCAGGTCAGGGCCAGGTACTCCCACAGCATCTCCAGCAGATAGTCCAGGTTCAGCTTCATGCCGCAGCTGCCCGGAAAAAGGAGGAGTTGGTCAGAGCGGCCCTGGGGCTCCTGGCACCAGGCTAGTACGGCCCTGATTGTGCTCAAGGGCAGCACACTGGTGGGCCCGACAGCTCTTCAGCTGCCATGCCTCCGATCACCACCACGTTCCTGCCCACAGAGCCCGGCCATCTCTCTGGTGGTCTTGGAGGGCCCAGGGCACCTATGACGGCTAGGGCAGCTGGGGGCAGAGGATGACTGCACAGAGTCCTCCCCCACGGCAGCCTGGTAGGGAATTCAGCAGTCGGGTGGGCCCTGACCTGGTCTTCTGCGGCTGCACCGTCCTGAGTGGAATCCCGCCCTCCCCCGAGGTGAGAGTGAGCACACATCAGGGTGGCCGGCGGCTCAGGGGTGGCAGCAGGAGAGGAGCAAGTGTCCTGAAGAGTGACCCCCATGCCTGCTGCTCTCTGTGGATGCTGGGGACGCCCAGGAAGCGGTCCTCTCGTGAGCCCAGACCACCTTCCTGGTCCCCGAGGTCTTAACTCCTAAGGAGCCAAGCCTGAGGACAGCATGTGGGTGGAGCCAGTGGGTGGCAGGGAGCAGGGTACAAGGCCAGGCTGCCCCCACAAGGCCCCTGCAGCCATGGTAGGCCGGGGCGTAGGTGGCCCCTGGGACTCACCCCTCAGAGAAGCCCCACCTGAGGATGTTGGGACCTTTCCCTTCTGGTGGAGATGACAAGCCATGTCTCCCAGGGCCTCAGCGGCAGCCTGGGGCTCCCTGGTTAACTGCTAAGCCACAAAGCCCTAACCGCTCTCACCCTGGACCTTGGTGGATGAAGTCCTTCTGTTTCCTGAACTGGAGCTCACCCTACATCACCCCATCCCAGCCTGGTCAGTGTGGGACCCGGCCCAGGTCACGAGCAGCCCCAGGAAGGCTTTCTGCCTTGAGCTGTGTAGAGGCCAGACAGATTGGCTCTGCTCAGCCTCACCTGATGACCACGCTGTCGGGTTTCCGGGCCAGGCGGTCCACTTCCTCCATCGAGATCTGGTCAATCTTGTTATAGACCTAGGGTTGGAAAGGCAGAGGGTGCTGGGGAGGGGAGGAGCAACGCTATGAGGGACCAGAAGCCACCTGCTGCCTCGGGGAGGGGAGCGCAGCGGAAGGGGCCTGAAGTCCAGCCCCCAGAGACCAGGCTGCACTCCGGGCTCAAGCTGGATGTGCCTGCATGACTCAACAGTCCCCAGGGTGAGGCTCCTGCCGGGTCAGCCGGGGCGGGAATTCCTCCTCCCACAGGGCGTGGCGCCACTTACATATAAGCATGGCATGTACACGCGGTTGCCCACAATCACGTCTATGAACTCGTCTGGGGAGCAGTCTTCTCGGAAGAGCACCTCAGCATTGAAGATCTCTGAGGGGCTCAGGTTAAGGATGACCTGTGCACCAGCAGCCCCTCGACCCCCACCCCCACCAGGAGGGCCCCAAACAGGTGGTCTGTATCGCCCACCCCCACCCCCTGCCCTTCTGGAGAGGATGCTGTACTCATGCAGGATCAACTGCACCAGCTTCTCTGAGCACTGAGTCAGCGTGACCGTGGAGTTGAAGGAGATGCCGCCTCCTTTCTTGGGCTGGAGAAGAGAGGAGGCACCACGGATGGAGGGGCAGCTGCAGCCCCGCCCTACCCCACATGCTGGTAGCCTGGCCCCCAGCTTGCACCCCAGGTGACAGGTGATGGGCCTCACCTTGAAGTAGATGTTGGGCTTGTGCTTGTTGAGGCGGATGCCCACCGACTCCAGCTCCTTCTCCAGCAGGGACCTGGTGGAGCCCCACGGCCTTCACAGGGGTCCCAGGCAGGCTACATTGCCTCCACATCACAGTCAGCTCCCCACCCCATACCTGGACAAAGATCAGCCCTCTCCCCAACACCAGCAGCTCCCGAACATCACTTCCAGTCACCAGAGATAACGAGGAAGAGCCCCAGACACTCTGGCCAGCCCAAGGGGAGACAGGCTGGTGTGCCCTCAGCCGCAGGTCAGGGCGTGAGCAAGGCTCTGCTGCTTGGAGCTGGGCTCCTGGTGGGTTCTGGGCAGCACTTGGCGCACCCAGGCCAGCACGGCACAGCCCCAGCCTCCACACACAAGTCTCTTAAGGAGGCAACCCACACTGGGTGCAGCCGTGAACCACCTTGCCCCTGCTCTCATGTGTAACAGGGTCAAGTGCCCCTGGACCACCCACCAGGAGTTCAAGGACACAAGAGCTGCAGCCAGCATCCCGCCACCCACCCCAGGGCTTCCCTGGGCATGCCAGCTGGCCCCGCCCCACCGCAGACCTTTGAACCTCGCCCTTGGTGGCGTCCAGCATCATGATGACAACATCAGCTGTGCGGGCCACAGCTATCACCTGCCGGCCACGGCCTTTCCCTGGTCAGAAGAGGGGGGAACTGGTTACAGTGACAAGCGCAGAGCTGTGGGACCCCCAGCCTAGGGCACCCAGACTCCTCCCCTTACAGACCCGCATGGACTCTGCCATCTGTCACCCTGGAGCAGGCATGTCTCTTAAACCCTGTCCTACTCATAGAGATGTGAGTTTTAGGAGGAAGCCGACATCAACACCTGGGGAGGAGTAGCGGTCCACACTGTGCCCCCACCAAGGCCTGAGCCTCCACCCCCACCCCCACCGCCCACTCCTGCCCCCACCTTGTGCTGCGCCTTCGATGATTCCAGGGAGGTCCAGGAGCTGGATGTTGGCGCCTTTGTACTAGGAAGCAGGAGAGGAGTGAGGTGGAGCCGGCGGGCTGGGAAGGGCCCAGCTGAACCCGGCTTGGCCCCAGGGCCAGGTCTGAGTCTCGTCCCACCCAGCCAGCCCAGCACAGACCATGTCCTGAGAGTGGAGAGGCCTCTTGGGAGGGGCCCACAGCAGTCACTGCTGGTGGTGACAAGTGTTTCAAAGAAAGCACCTCATGGGATAGATGGGAGGTCCAAGACCACAGGACCCCAGCTGCCCAGAGCTCCAAAGCTTCACAGAGAACAGGACCTGACTGGCCAGCCTCAGGGAACCAGGGAGGGCTTCACACTGGCAGACCCTTGGAACCAGCCTGGACTGCAGGATGGGCCAGGCATCTCTGGAGTCCCAGCAGCCCCAGTTCCCAGAGGTGTCCATGTTTGAGGCCAGGGCAGCTCAGCCAAGAGCCATCCCCCCAACCCCTCCCCCTCCCACACACAAGCTCACCCTCCCTCCCAGAACCCAGCAAACCCCAACTTACTTCAATGACTCCAGGGATGCAGGTCAGGGTTGTGAATTCATAGGATGCAGCCTCGCTGGCAGTGGAGGTCATCAGACTTAAGAAGGTGGACTAGGAGAGAGGAGACCATTGCAGCGGGAGTCGTGCCCTGCCTCCTGGAGAAGCCCACACACTGGGGGACCCTCCCCCCATCACCCTGGCTGGGATGTGATGACAATAGCTGGAAAAGTCACCTCGGGCCCTGCCCAGTGGGGGCTGGACATCAGGGGGCCCTTTTGTGCCCAAGGCCTCACGCCTGTCTGGAATGAGGGACACAGGGACCTGGTTCCTAAGAGGGTTCTTGCTCTGTATCAGGGCCCATCCCCAGCTCCACAGAACCCCCAGACCATCCTGGGCCTGGCAGACTTGAACTGGGTGACAGCCCCATGGCACAAAGCTGCTACTCTGGTGAGGGCAAGGAGATAGGGATCCTCCAGCCTGAGACAGCTGACTGTGGGGCAGGGTGAGCGGGAAAGGGTCTGGATGGACACTGCAGCCAGTCCACTGTGTGGACTGAGAGACCTGGCCTTCAGTCCCATCTCTCCTGGAGGACCCTGGACCTCCTCCTGATTCAAACCTCATGAAGGAGGTAATAAAACACGGAGTACGGTGACCCCAGTGATGGATGCTATGGCCCAGAGGCCAGCAAAGCAGTGGGCAGTGCCAAGAGGGCAACCTGGCCTGGCAACCCCATCCTAGTCAGCAGGAAGCCGGGCACAGCTCACTCACACACCCTCAGGCCCCCAGAATGGGGTTTGTGAAAGAATCACAGTCACACACTCTCCACACAGGGCACCTCTTAGAAATGTCAGGAAAGATAAAAACCTGGTAATGCAGACAGGTGTGGGCAGACAGGCAGCCTTGAGAGTCATGGTTGCCACAGGCCAACCTGGGGGACATCCCTGAACCCGTCTAACCCCTGCAGAGGGGGGTCTGGGCCCTCCTGTGCTCAGCGCCCTGATTCCCAATAGGGCCCAGACCCAAACAGCATAGCCTCTGGTCACTAGAGTGGCTCCTTCCAGCCTGGGCTTCTCATCCGGGAGAGAATGCCTTGCAGATTGGAAAGTAAGATTGAGTAAAAAGGGTGAGATGAGTCCCCAGCAATGTTCACGGAGTCGGAGCCTGGCTGTGCTGACTGGCCGCCTGCCTGGGGGCAGCTGGGCACTGAGGTTGTACCCGGTCAGTTCAGGGCCTCATTGCCACCCACCCTCCCCCTCCTGCTGCGCCCTGGGCCCCACCTGGGCCTGTGAGCCTACTGTTCCTTCCGCCTCAAGGTCCATTCCTCAGGGCTCAAACACCTGCTCACAGAGCAGCAGTCCCGGCTGCCAAACCTGCCCTTCCCGCTCTCCTGCCCCCTACCTCCCAGCTCGGGGGTTTTGAGGGAGCAGGGACAGAGTGTGCCTGGCATATGGTGCACACTCAGTAAATGAGGCCGAGGCCAGCAGAGCCTCTCTGACTGGGAGATGACAACATCTCCGCTGGGCTGACAAAGGGGTGCAGCCTGACTCTGGAGAGGCTGGCTCTCCTCCGTCTGTGGAGCCGACTCAGAGGCAGGGAAGAGGTGCACCCGGGTGGGAGCGGAGACAAGCCACCTTCCTCCTGAGGCCTACGCTGCCCATCACTGACCTTACCCACAGAGGGAAATCCGATCAGTGCCACACGGGCATCCCCCGACTTCATGACATCAAAGCCCTCTCCTTTGGATGAGGACGATTTGGAAGGCTCCAGGAGCTGGGCCCGATACTTGGCAAGTTTGGCCTTCAGCAGACCAAGGTGGTACTCGGTGGCTAGAAGACACAGCACAAGATGGAAGGTAAGTGTTCGGGGCGGGCTGGGAGGGACCCATATGCTCTGAATGCTGGTGGGGAGGCCCCAGAGCCAGGTAGCAATCGTTGTCAAGGAGATCAGAGGAGAAGAAAACCACCGCTCAGTTAAAATGCCCTTGGCTTTTCACTTCACTTAGGACAAAAGCTCCTTACTGAGACCTGGAGACCCACTGTCAGGGGTTCTCAGCCCGAGCGGTACCACTACTGGGGGCATTCTGGGGTGTTTTCTGCTGTCGCTGGGAAGAAAGAAGTCCTTCAGTATTCATCAGGCAGCAGCCGAGGAAGCCAGCTGCCCTACAAGGTGTGAATCAGTGCAGCAGAGCCAAGAACTGTGAGGTGACTTCCCAAGCTTGGTGACCGGGCCCAAACCCAGGTCCGCCAGACTCAAGTCCCGACCGCCTCCACCCACCTAGCGGTTCCAGGCTGCTGGCGAGGATGTACCTGTTGGGTCTCCTCCTGGACGGCCCCCCACTAAAGGGCAGAGCGCCAACTCCCCAGTCCCAGCGGCCAGGAGACCCGGGTTGGAACCCCGACCCTGCCTATCCAGGTCGGACGGGGCTCCGGGAGCTGAGGTTCTCCACTCGGCTCCGTGGTCCGGCCCTGATTCCGCCTGGCCCCGACGGCTCCTGCCCGCAGCCCTGGCGGGAGAGGCCCCGCGGGGCCCGCCCTCACCCTTATTCTTCTGCGTGCGGGCGATCTCTTTCTCGATCTCGGAGATCTTCTCCAAGATTCCCATGGCGGCAGCTGAACCGGGCACACCGGCCGGAGGGACGGCAGCGGACCCGTGAACTCTGGCACCGCCGGCTGCGGCAGACCAGCGTGCGCCGGAAGCCCACGGAGAACAGCGTCCCCGTGCGCCTGGCGCTCGGGGATTCAGAGTCCGAGCGGGAGACGTCGAGGGGAGCGAAATTGGTTCCGCCCGCTGGGTTGGCGGGGGCTGGGGAAGCGCGATAGGCCGGACAGGGGCGGGGCCCGGCCTGCGGGGCGGGGCCAGGCGAAGGAGGGCAGAAATGGGGCGTGGGAGGTAGAGAGGGACCCTCAGATGATGGACTCCGCATTGCGGGTCCCCAGCTCAGCCGGCTTCGCTGGTATAAAGAAAAGCTGAAAACCGAAATGCGACGAGTTGACTCACTGGAAAAGACTCTGATGCTGGGAAAGGTTGGGGGCGGGAGGAGAAGGGGACGACAGAGAATGAGATGGCTGGATGGCATCACCGACTCTGTGGACATGAGTTTGAGTGTACTCCGGGAGTTGGTGATGGACAGGGAGGCCTGGCGTGCTGTGATTCGTGGGGTCGCGGAGAGTCGGACACGACTGAGCGACTGAACTGAACTGAACTGAAAACCGAAAGCCTAGTGGCTTCTTTTGCGTTGAGTTAAACGTGTGTCCCCAACTTCGCCTTCCTATCTGCCAATCAGATGCCTCCTCATAGGATGCAGTTGAGACAGCATCTCCTAAGTGCAATCCTTACCTGAAAATGCTGTATCTTAGACTTGGGGAAACATCAGACAAACTAGAAAGTGGTACGTTTTATAGGAAAAGTGGGCTATGTTCAAAATTGTCAGTGATATAGGTGGACGGGATGGGGGAAGGATTGTACCAGATTAAAAGATATTAAATATAACGTGTGAATTTTGCCTGGATTCTGGTTGAAATTTTTAAAAGGAGTTATGAGAAGACATTCTGAGGACAAATGGGGAAATTTTGACTTTGGATAGAATGTCAGATATTACAGTTGTTCAGTTGTTCAGTTGTGTGACCCTATAGTTGGAAGTCCAAGGTCAGGGTGCCAACATGGCTGGGTTCTTTTGAGGGCCCTATTCCTGCCTTAGAGAGCGTTGCCTCCTTGCCCTGTCCTTACATGGCCTTTCTTCCGGGAGTCTACACAGCAACAAAGGAGGGAGACAGAGACAGCTCTCTGAGGATGCTTTTTTTTTTGCCAGGCCTCAAGGCATGCAGGATCTTAGTTCTCCAGCCAGGGATTGAACCTGGGCTCTATACAGTGGGAGTGCAGTCTTAACCACTGAACCACCAGGAAATTCCCTTCTGTATATTTTTAATACAAGGTTGGGAGTGGGGAACAGGATATTGGAAATCATGCTGTGTTCAAATTCAAGGTTCATAACTGCGAGCTTGGTTAAATTTCTTAACCTCTTCTACGCTCTATAAACGGGGATAACATGGTTGTTGTAAAAGAGAAATAATTTGCTTGCTCGTAAGTCCTCCTTGAATGCCAGAGCCACTGTCAGTTGAGTCTCCTGCATGGTGTTACATCTTCCCCAGATTCAGTCCATGTTTGCCAGTGCCGTTATGCACAAGGCTCTGGGCTGAAGAGGGGTGTTGTAAACCCAGCTTGCTCTTCTCCTCCACTGCTGACAAAGCCACGATACGAGCCCTGCAAAGTGCCTGACCCAGCAGCTCAAGCTGTTAACAGCGGGGCTGAGATGTGAAGTCCAGTGACTGCAGGGTAACAGACTGCGGGGAGAACACCTACGTTTGGCTCCATGAGGTTCACAGGGGATGGGAGGGGAGAGCCTTTGGGAACTGAGAGGTACAGGCAGGTGTGGAGCCCTGGCCCATGGAGAGGGGGTCTCTGCCCCAGATGCAGCTCCTGGCTCCCACTGCCACCACACTTGTGCCCACGGAGGTGTGCTATCGGTTTACACTCAGGGACATAGAAATGTCCTGAAATGTGACTCACCTTCCAAGAACCCTGGGACCTCTGCTGTTGTGTCTGCTTCATGTGCAATCTCCAAAGGGTCTCTTTCTTCATAAATAATGTGGAATCAGGCCACTCCCAGGATCAAGAGCGATAACCTGAAGATGAAACCTACCTTTCCTGCTTGGAAGGTCTGGGTCCTCCAGACCCAAGCCTGGGAAGCCAACTAGGAACCTCATATGTTCACATCACCCGAGGAATCTTTGGACTTAGTTGCTGCACAGCATGTGGGATCTTAGTTCCCCAACCAGGGATCAAACCTGCATCCTCTGCATTGCAGTGAGTTCTTAACCACTGAACCACCAGGGAAGTCCCTCACCTGAGTAATCTTTTGAGAGTTGACAAACTTCTAGACAGGCTGCTGCTGCATCTCTGAAAATATTCAACTTGTGCATCAAAGGATACCATATCAACAGAGTGAAAAGTAACCCCAAGAAGTGGGGGGAAATATCTGCCATAAGGGATTAATATCCAAAATATATAAAGAAGTCACTGACCAACAGCAACACAACAACCTGATTTTTAAAACGTAGAAAAGACTTGAGTAGACGTTTCTCCAAAGAAGATATATAAGTATGGCCAACATGTTAAAAGGTGCTCCACACCACTAGCCATTAGGGAAATGCAAGTCAAAACCAGTGAGATTACACCGCACATCCGTTAGGATGTGGGTAATGTATGTACATGTAACAAGTGCTGGTGAGAATGTGGAGAAATTGGAACTCTTGTGCGCTGTTGGTGTGTGTTAGTCGCTGTCCGGCTCTTTGCAACCCCATGGATTGTAGCTCCCCAGGCTCTTCTGTGCACGGGATTCTTCAGGCAGCAATACCAGAGCAGGTTGCCATTTCCTTCTCCAGCACTGTTGGTAGGAATGTAAAATGGTGCAGCCAACTGTGGAAAACAGTATGGAGGTTCCTCAAAAATTAAAAATAGACCTACCATCTGATCTAGCAATTCCACTTCTGAGTATATACCCAAAAGTGAAAGCAGAGACTTGAAGAGGAATTTGTACACCCATGTTCATTATTTGCAATGCCCCCGAAGTGGGAGTAATGCAAGTGTTCATTGACGGACGAACAGATAAACGAAAGTGGTCTATACATTGGTCTGTTCTTCAGCCTTAAAAAGGAAGTTCTCAGACATGTTAAGTGAAACAGGCCAGTCACAAAAGGGCAAATACTGGTGATTCCACTTACACGAAGTCCCTGGAGTGGTCAGATCCATAGAGACAGAAAGTAGAGTGGTGGGTGTCAGTGGCTGGGGGTGAGGAGCTGGTGTTTAAAGGGGACTGAGCTCTACTCTGGGAAGCAGGGAAGGTTCTGGAGATGACGGTGGTGAAGCTTGTACACTATGAATGTGCTTAACATCACTGAATTGTACACTTCAAATTGGCTAAAATGGTAAATTTTTAAAGGATTTTTTGATGTGGACCATTTTTATTTTTAAAATTTTGTTTTACTTTTGGCTGTGTTGAGTCTTAGCTTCAGCACCCAGGCTCCTTGTTGTGGCTCAGTAGTTCTGGCACTCAGGCTTAGTTGCCCCGAGACGTGTGGAATCTTGGTTCCTGACCAGAGATGGAACCTGCACTTTCCTGAACTGGAAGGTTGGAAATCTACCAGAACTGTCTTGATTTAGAAATACGGCAGATTTGAAGCTTAAATACCTTTATTACTTTTTAAAAATTATTTGGACATTGATAGCTCTGCAAAATACTTCTCCCATCCCAAACACCCTTTCCACATATCCTCCCCAAAGAAACAAAATACTCATCCTTTTGCCCATTCAAATCTAATTTTTAAAAACGTGTAAGATTCAAAATCAAATATTACTTTTCTTTCCCAGAACTCGTTAGTAATTTTAAACCACAATGCACATACTCAATGGCATTTCTTTTTTAAAAATTAGCTTATCTGACTATTTTATGAGGAAAAACAAAATCATTTCAAGGCCTTAGAATATAAATTCCCTGTTTCTGAAAGCAAAAGACATTGAAAAGCCCCTCTGCCCCTGGAGTCTGCTGTGCATGTCACCCACGGAACCAGTGCTGCCCGGGCGGCGCTGCTCAGTCCGTCCGTCCACAGGTGAGATGTGGAGCTGGAGGGGGCGATGGGTGGGAGGGGTGGCTCTGGGCAGAGGCGGGCTGGGCGTGCAGAGCGGAGCAGAGGAGCAGGAGCTGGGTCCTGAGTAGGGAGGGGAGGTGGCGGGGAGCCTGCACCCGCACTGGTTTCTCAGTGATGAACAAGAGTGTCCACCAGAAGCATTGCACGTAGAACCAGAGGTGCGTGGATTACTGAGGAGGCTCGGGAAAGAGTGACCACAGCTGGGGTGACGGTCCAAGCTCCCCCGGGAACTAAGTCAGGGTGGAGGGTCTGGGGGTTCCTCAGGGGATACGGAAACCCCTGCTTCTGCACCCCGAGAGTTGGAATTTTACGAGAACCAACCTTCATCACAGGTGTGTCCCAAAGAACTGGCAAACGTACCACATCTTCACCCCCCAAACACCACTGCATCTGACCCCTGGCTCAGTAAGAAGTCAGCCCACAGCAGAGCCTGGCCCACGTGGGCCACTGAGCAGCAGCAACATGCCGACACCCTGTCCAGCCACCGGCTGCCCACTCACGGCCACACACATGGGCCCCGACCAGCTCCGGGAGGTGGGGAGGGGGCACCTCACCCTCAGGGGTACCTGAACCCTTCAAAGAGCTGGCAAAATGCAGGCGCTGGTTATTCGCTGAGAACTTGGGGGCAGGAAAAGGGAGCCCGTGCCACCCAGCCCCCATGCTGCCAGCCGGCTCTAAAATCAAGAGGATGTTTCTGACTCATCTCTCGAGACGGACGTGAGCCATCCTTCTGCTGCAGCCACCTTCCCAACACTTCTCCTTAAGGCTTCTCCTGACATGCAATCTCAGCAACATACAGCACGTACTTCAATAAAGGATTCTGAGACTAAGAGACCCATCCCACCGCTCACCTGGACCGGAGGGCTTTGTGCCTTTTCCCTCCAACCTGAACCTGTCCCTCGCACCAGTTCTGCTCTTGTGGGTTATGACACTACCTCTCAGGTAAAGCTTTCCCTCCCGGGTTCTGAGTGAGTCTATAAGTCACCAGAAGTCACCAAACCCACCCAGGCCTTGCCGCATAGGGGCTGCAGCAGATGCCACATGAAGCTCTCTAAACATTTAAACAAAACAAAACAGCCGCGCACACCTGTGCGCATACACACACATACTTTGGCACATGAGCCTCGGGTTACTTGAGCGTGTTTAAGCTCAGCCCCTCCTGTGCCCCGACACTGCTGAGCTGTGGGTCTAGGGCTACAGCAGCCCCTATCGCCTGATGGGAGAGGTTGCCGGGAAGCACTGCTGTTCTGAGTAGCGAAAGGAGGAGGAACAAGTGCTAAACTGGCCCCCAGAATGGTCCTCACGTTTAGCACTAGAATGGATGCAATGCTGCAGAACGTCTCACCAGGTGACCAGTTTCAAACTGCTGGTTGATTAAATATACATTTACATATAGATATAAAAATTACTAAGTCAACATTTGCTGTTTTCAATGTGAAAACGATAAAATGTAATTCTGAATAATTGTGCATTTGCCATAGGGTCCTTGCTAAAGGAACCATAAAAATAATTTTGTAATAAAAAAACTTTTTTTTAAAGTTTAGTATTGCCCTCAAGTTCAAAAGTTTGGAGCAAACGTGCTGAGTGAGCAGGACTGGAGTCTGTTCCTGCCAGGGACCAGGAAGCCTCAAACCCTGTGGTCCCAACAGCAGGCCCAGGGGACCCACTGGCCACAGGCTGGCTTGGCTCGATCGCCCTCGCTGAGCACTCGGCCTGCGCCCCACATGGAACTCCAGGGGCACATGGGAGCTGGGCTCTGCCTTCTCCTGACTTACCAGACTAAGCAGCCGGGGGCGGGGTCCCTGGGTGGGGACCACTGAGCACCGAGGCCCAGGGGGGCTGGGGCTGACCTACGCAGCTGGAGGCAGGGGTGCAGCAAGGGCTGTGCGTCTCAGGGATACAGAAGTTAGCTGTGCAGGAAGGAAAAGTGCATTGACGGCAGCCTAGAAACAGCTCACGACCAAACCTCACAGGGAGGGAGGAGGAGCCGAGGTCGCCCTCCACCTGCCCCGCGGGCTGGCCGCTCCTCAGATGCTGCGGGCTGACATTCATGCTTTCGATGCGAGTCTGCTCGTGAAGAAACAGGAACACACGTTCTCCCGGTTCTGGCAGATACACGGTTTTCCCGGCAAAGTTCTTTTTTGCCAAGTTCAGTTTGTTTGGTTACTGTTCCGAGCCGCTGTCACCGGAATTCGTAGATGGGGGCGCTGTGTTCTGGAACATGAGTGAGATTTAGCGACTGATACCTGCAGGAGGAGAGGCGGAGGCATTAGAGCATCCTGAAAACCACACAGGGTGTGGAACCCACCCCGTGGGTGCCAGCAGACCCCATGCCCAGATGAAATGCAAGCTCATTTCAGCTTCCTCAGGGGAACTGAAGCAGCAACAGCCTATCTTAAGCAAGGAGAGGCTGGTCCTCTGGAGGAGGATACAGACCAGGCCCTCTGCCTGCTCCACCACCCTGCTTCCCTCTGAAGTCGTGTGACCCTCAGAGCTCCCAGGGGACCCGGGCACGTCCTGATCTGCCCAGAATCTGAAGGGCTTGGAATGATGACATCACAGCCACACCCCAACCTCAGTGACTCCATCTTCCTCCTCCCTGGACATGGCTGTGAGACTCCAGGGCATCAGGGGCTCTGCGGGGAGTACGACCCTGTGACAGGTGCTCTCAGGAGTCAAACAGGGGACAGAGAAACAGGCAAGGACAGCTCCCACTTGGGGACACCCAGCATGGATGGTGTGGGTGTCAGCTCCCTCACTTGTCCACAGAGGAGTGAGGTGCAGCACAAGAAAAGTGGCTCATCTCTCCCCCAAACACCTCAAGGAAGGACATTGTGTTAGCCGTCAGAGCAGAGCCCTCCCCTCCCGGCAGGCCAACCAGCATCACAAAGACATCTGAGTGCTGGGGGCATGTGGAGACACAGGAGAAGCAGAACCATGTGGATCCCTGGCAGGAGCAGGAAGCTGCTACAACTGCCGTGGGAAATGGTTCCCTAAGAAGTGACCGCAGACTCACCCATGACCCAACAACCTGCCCCAGCCGCGTGCCCCGAGGAACTGAAAGCAGGACCCAGACAGGCTTGGGCACACCCACGTCACAGCAGCCAGAAGGTGGGGATGAGCCACAGGTCCATCCACCGATGAACAGATGAAGATAACGTGGCCCCCATCCACACGACAGGAAATTGCTCAGCAATAAAGACGAAGGACTGACATGCAACTGGCAATACAGGGTCTTCAAAACACAATGACTAGACCCAGAGGGCAAACAGTGCACAGGCCCACATTTGTGAAGCACTCAGAACAGGCAAACCTACACTCAGAGCAGATTAGTGCTTGCAGCTGGTGGGGGCGGGGAGCTGGGTGACGGCTCCTAAGGGGACAGGGTTTCCTCTCTGCCAGTGAAAACATTCTGAAATCGAGTGACAAAACCGTGCTGACACGAAGGCCCCCTGGACTCTACACTTTCAATGAGGGGATTAGATGGCATGTGAGCTGCTTCTCAATAAAGCTGGTGATTTTAAAAGAAGACCAAAAGTTTTAAAAACTCATTTGAAAACTGAACAGGTGTTGAAATCCCAACAATGTCTGTTCTCAGAGAAGCCAGGGTAGCACGGAGCCCCTGGGCCCTTGGCCACTGCTGGTCAGCCCTGGGCAGCATTCTTCATGAACCTTCAAAGTATGCAACGGTTGACAGGAAATAAAGAGCTTCAACATGCAGAAGAAATCAGGTGTTTGAGGGCACAGCCACCCTTCAGGTGGACAGGGCACCTGCTGCTGCTGCTAAGTCACTTCAGTTGTGTCCAACTCTTAGCAACCCCATGGACTGCAGCCTACCAGGCTCCTCCGTCCATAGGATTTTCCAGGCAAGAGTACTGGAGTGGGTTGCCACTGCCTTCTCCAGGACAGGGCACCTAGAGAAGCTCAAAAAGCCATGAGAGGCCCCACAACAACGATAAAGGCCACATCCGGGAGCATATGGCCGTCACCCTGGCAGAAGGCAGGCCCATAAGGCTCATGGGCCCTGGTTACCAAGCGACTTCAAGCAGGAAGGTGAGCACAAAATCAGAAAGGCCGCTGACAGCACAGTTCACATGGGATCTCACACTCTAACTACTGAGTATGGGAGGAATGAAGACAGGACCCACAAGCCTGAGATAAATGTAAATGAAAATAGGGCTGCTTGAAAGCATTCAGCAGTGAATCCCTGTACCCAGAACTTCACCTTTGCACCCATTTACACCGCTCTGGGGAGGCAAACGAGCCCCTGTGTGAGCGCTTCGGGAAGTGTGGCCAAGCTCTCAGTCCTTACCACTCTGAGCTCCTGTGGTAGTAGTAGCCCTCTATGGAGGCCGCTGACTTCTGGAAGCAGATGTAGTAGAAGCCAGCGAAGGAAGCACCACTGATGTCCTTGATCGTGTGGTCGGGGACTAGGAACTGCTCCTGTATGCACACAGAGGGTCAGTGTTGCGGCTCCGGCCCCCAGGCCTCCCTGCCCCTTGCAGCTGGCTCTCAGGCTCACTAGATGACCATGAACCATGTGCCACCTGTGTTCCAGACCAAGCATGGCCCCCACATCTCAGGGTTGCTAGGATCAGAGTCGGGAGCAGGCTGTGGGGTGGGACTCAGGTCTGGGCTGAGTCCCGGCCCTGGTTCTCAGCACAGAGCCTGGGAAGGAGGATGCTACAGGCTTTGGTCTGTAGAAACACGGGTGAGATTTCACAATAAAACAGTTTTTTCCCACAGGCTAGAGGCCTTGGGTTGGAGGTGGGTGGAGGCTCACAAACTCACCTCCTGAGCTTGGTACCCATGGCTCTACCTCAGGAAGTACCAGAGGGAGCCCACCCGACAGACTCTTCAGGGGCTAGAAGGGAAACCCACCCCCATTCCTGAGCTGGAGGGACCAGGGGCACTGTGATGGCCCGCAGCCTGGGTGAGAGGGTGGCTGGGGAGGTCATTTCACTTAGGGGCTGAGAAGAGGGATCTCCCAAGTCCATGGGACCCTCAGGATGACCCAGCCTGCAGGGTGGAAGGTGAAGCCAGAGGGAGGGGCTCACAGAGCAGGCGGAGGGATCACAGAATGGGGGGAGGGGTCACAGAATAGGAGGAGGGGTCACAGAGCAGAGAGGGTGAAGCTGGGCCCCCTCACCTTCCACCTCATGAAGACATAGTCCCCACTCTTCAGCTCTTCATAATCAAAGTCGTCTGAGTTAAACGATTTTGCATACTGATAAAAAGCCAGAAACTTGCCCTGAAAGCCAAAAGCAGAGCATAGGATGAGGGCTGGGCAGGGCCTCAGGCCTGGGGGCGGGGCCAAGGCACTCACCCAGTGCTTCCGGTCCACGTCCTCGTCAGCATCCCACTTGCGGGTTAAGAAAGGGTGCTTCCTGCTGATTATCTCTCCTTCAAAGAAGGTCGTGAGGGTTGGGTACTCCTGTGGCAAAAACGCAAATATCAAACAAGATGTCCAACAGGAGTTCTAACTTTTCACAAAGGAACAAACCAACTTCGCTTTAATTTCTCCCCAGAACTTTGAAAAGAGGGCCACACTGCTGGGCGACCACCCAGACCAGAGCCAGGTGCAGCAACACCCACCGCCGAGGAGGCAGCCTGACTTGAGGGGCCCGGGGTGGGGGTGGGGTGTCTCCTGGATTCTGGGGACTTAGCCAGAAGCAGAGAACCCTTCTTTGGCGCGCTCGTCATGTGTTGATGGCTCAGAAAAGAACTTGGACAAGTTACTTCTGAATATTCTAGCATACAGAACAGATGGTAACTTGATAGGTTTTACTTTCCAAGGAAAACACCCAGAGAGACTATGAAATCACAGCCCCGTCTTCATGCCTCAGCCTGGTCTTCACGTCTCAGACTGGCTCCGTCTGTCCCTGGTGCGCCAGCTCTTCAGGTTCGAGGGGCAGGGAAGGGGCTGTAGAATACCCTGATGGGTGAGGCACTCATGTAATTCTGTCATGTAAGCTAAGACAATTTACATGACGGGAAACACTGATGACCGTGTCTGCCCCGGGAAACCATAACCACCAGAAAAGCAAACGAGTGGTCATCCTGACCAGGTGCCTGCAATGTTAATACTCCCAATAACCCTGCTGTTTGTCCCTCTGCTCATACAAAGGCACAAAAGATTTGGAAAAAGTTAATGGAAGAACAAGTAACCATTGTAAAAAGTTTACCATTTCTCTGCATTTGGAAAAACCCACCCACCAGGCAACCCTTCAGTGTCACCAGGCAGCCCCTCAGCGCTGCCCGCCAGCCGGGTCATTCCTGGGGGTGCTGTGACGACCCCCACCCAGCAGAGCACAGGTCACCATCCTGATGTCCTGAGACCACGGAGGACCTGCTCTCTTCCTCACACCTCATGTCAGCCCCTCTCGCTCAGCATTAAACATCTACGGGTTTAAATCCATTCCCAAGGCTTTGCCACTTCTCCCGGCTTGCCTGCCAGGTGGCTCAGCACCCTCATGGGGTACTGCGGCCTCGCTGGCCTGGGGCTTCCAGGAAGGCCACAACCACTCTACTGCACATGCCAAGGTAGCCTGCCCTTGTAGCAATGAACTTGAAACACTACAGATCTGCCATCCCCCTAAAACTGAAACCTTCACCCCAACAGTGGTGCTGCGTTCCTCAAACACATACTGACACAGACAGAGCAGAAAAATTAAAAGAGACCAAAACTGCCTAAGTGGAAACCTGATATTTAAAGCTATAATCCAAATTATAGCAATCCATTTGAGAAAGACCTGCTAAGGGAAAAAATGCTTTGTAAGCTGGCAGCTGACTTCAGACGTTAAATTAACGGCTATACAGTATACTGACTTCCCAAGTTTTGAATGTTCATATTTTATCAAGATGTCCATAAAGAGAGAAAAGGATGAATGATCAAGTGGTCCTACTATGTAATAACAAAGAACAAGCTTATGTTCAAGTCATGAGTTTTCCTAACAAATGATTCTGCACTGACCTCTCTCTAAAATGTTCCAGGCAGTCTACTAGGGTGACCACTAGGTACCCACAAACTCTGAGAATTAAATAAAATAAAATATCTAATGAATGAAGGAAGGAAGGAAGAGAAGGAACCCAAAAGATAAAACCCCTAGCAGGGCAAGCAAGGACATTCAAGCTCTGACTACAGCCAGGAGGAGGGGGGTCACAAAGGCAGGGCAGGCATGGCTAGCATCCCCAGGTGTGGGCACACTGCACTGGCTCCAGGCTCACCTACCTAGAGGTGAGTCCAGCTTTCCGTGAAGACCCACCTTCTGGAAGATCAACATTTGACTGACCAGTAAGTCAGTCTCTGGGTCTGGGTGTGACCAGCTGTGTTCCAAGTAAACCCAGCACAGCCTCAGAGTGCCCAGAACCGTCTGGGGAGCGTGTGGTGGGCCTGACACCCTCCCGCTGGGCTCCCAGCCACCTGCGTTGGGCTCCCCAAAGATGCCCCTCTCCCTATGGGGGTGGTGGCTGGCTGGGACTGCAAAGAGTAGCACTTGACACCCATTCTTCACAATTCTGGGATTCAGTTTCCACAAGGCAAGCAAAACTTCCCAAACTCTGTTTGTGACTCAAGGCAGGTAGGAGGCCAGCCATCTCCAATTATATAGTTTCCCCTATTTCCGTACACATGAGGAAGACCATGGCTGATTAGTCACGTTAAAATAAGTCAGATATCTGCTATTTCCACGACTATAAATGGAAAAGCAAACAGAAACAGTGGTTTGCGCTTTTTTTGCCACACTGTGCGGCACGTGGGATCTCAGTTCCCTGTTCAGGGATGGAACCCAAGCCCCAGCAGTGGAAGTGTGGTGTCCTAACCACTGGACGGACAGGGAAGTCTCAGGTTGTACATCTTAAATGGGTTAACTCAGTTAAAAAGAGTTTAAAAAAAGGTGAATTCAAAGACTTGGAAGACTCTGCAGGATGACAGACCCTCAGGAAGCACAGCCCTCTCTGACGAAGGTGGCTCCGGGTGGTAAGAGCTGGCAGTGACACCCCCCTCCCTTGGGAATGCGGCTGTTGGGTGGCTTGGGGCACTACTCTGCATTCGGGCCACCTGCCCCCAAGGGGCCATCCGCAGCCTTTCCATCTGTGGGTTTTTAGTCCTGCCCACCATCTGTGTGCAGCTCACTGTGACCATTTGGAATCAAACCCATTCCATACTACAAACTCCGCTGGTTTCCTTACAAAGTTCAACACTTTTGTTCTGCGCTCAACACACACATATGGCTGCCTGCGAGTTGAGAAGTATTCTGTTGCGGGGTCTTCTACAGCACAGACCCCGGTGAGAGTCCTTCCTCACGCTGTCACTTGCTGCCCCGACATGATGTGGTACATTTCCAGAAGTCTGTCTCAACAACCGAATCCTCAGGAGACTCTCAGACATCTGATAGGAAAGCAGGAGAACCAGGCGGACAGGGAGACGGAAACCAGTGCTTTCCGACTGTGGGGGGCCCAGCCTGGGGGTCAGCAGCTCCCAGAGCTGCCCGCTCACTGATGCCGCGTCCCCTTGGGACCTGAAGCGGGCACCTGGAGCCCTCCCCTCACAGGTAAGCCAGCTGACACAAACAGGTGAAGGTTGTGGGGCAGGAGGAGGTGAGGGTATCCGCCAGCCCCTCACTACTCTGAGCAGCGTGGCCAGGCCCTCCTCCTGCTCGCCAGTGGGAACACAGAGGGTACTCTCTCTCGCCTGTGACATTCCTGAGTTCTGAAGGTTGAAAAGCTGGCCGTAAGGGAGGGAGCAGCTCCTTCTGCCGGAGGAACCTCCAGGGTCACGGTCTCAGAGGGGTGCTGCTCATTCCAGAAACTGAAACTGACCATGATGGCGGCAGCGATGCTCTGATTATGTTTTTGTTTTCCTCAAAAAGGATCAAAGTAAAATCAGTAGTGTTGGTCACATCGTGACCTGTTTATAAACTTTAACGTCTGTGAATGCACCCGTCCACACTGCCTGCTCCGGCTCCCTTACAATAACTGCACTCAAGATATGGGGCTCCCGAGTCAGGCCAGTGGAGTCGAGATCACTGGCCCTTTACATTCGGGGTCCCAACGTGCTGTCCCCACCAGGCCCCCGCCTGTGGGAAGAGTGCTTACCTCAGTAAGGCCTTTGATCTTCAGATACCCGCAAAGGTAGGAGTTCCCTGTGTCCACGTGCTGAAAAGACAGGACACACAGCCTTGTTACAAATGCAGGGTCCACTGGGGACAGAGGAAGCATGTCCGGCACGCAGAGGCCCCTTGGAGGCCAGGGAGTGAGGGAGCCTGGAGGCACGGTACAGCTGGGTCTCCCCAGTCCTGCAGAAAGATGACTGTTTAATGCTAAGTGAGGCCTTGTGTTAAGAAACTAGGGGGACTCCCCTGGTGGTCCAGTGACCAAGGCTCCACACTCCCCATGCAGGGGGCCCAGGTTCAATGCCTGATCAAGGAACTAGATCCCACATGCTGCAACTAAAGATCTGCATGCCAGCAAGGAAGACCAGGTGTAGCCACATAAATAGATACATATTAAAAAAAGAAAAAAAACTAGGAACATTTGTTGCATTCCTCAGATCTGAGGAGCCACTAACTTCCAATGCACCATTAGTCAAACACCAAAGTGGTGCTTCAAAGCTGTAGTGAGCTTGGCCAGCCCGACCAAGGTCAGCACCAAAGCACGCGGCTTGACAAAGCTGGAGCAGTCCCATCGTCTGGTGCAGTGGACAAAGGTTTGTACCTGAACACCACAGCAGCCCTGCAAATGTCCTCACCTGCTGCTGTGGGCGTCCACCAAAATGGAGAGGCCAACCTGAACTTACAGGGGTCAGCAAGGGAGCTGTGTTCAAGGACCCACGGCTTGAACCCAAAGCCTGTTTCAAGGGTGTGATTCTCACCAAATTCAATACAGTTTGGGTTTCACAGCTGCCAGAAAGGGTATCAGGTGGCAAGGATACTCGCTAATAAGATTAAAAACTCAACTAAATTGGCTAACATTTTGCATGGATTATCACATGCTTGAGAATCAGAATTTCAGTTTGGCCTCCATCCAACCATGTGTCTCTCCCTCTCTGCCCAAATTGATCTTTTTGAACCAAGAGAGCGTCGACCCAGCGACCAGCCAGCATCTCAGTGAGAGAGAACAAGGCGAAGGTTCAGCAAGAAGGTGCTCGAAGCACAGCTGTGTCCAACAGCTGCTCTGCCTAATATTCCTCCTACAGTAACCTGGCCCTCACTTCACTCTTGGCTTCTTGGATGGCAGAGGAGAAAGAGGGTAGTCACAGTAACATTAAAAAAAAAAAAAAAACCGGGTCAGAACCTTACAAAGATTTGAGGAACTCTTTAAATTGGAATTTTAGGGGGAAAAAAAGCACACCAGAAGCACGTGAAGAGAGGCCCATCATTAGTCATCACAGAAGTTCAATCAAAACCATAAGAGATGCCACCTCACCCCCACTGGGATGGCTACAATCAAAAAGAGGGACCGTGACAAGTGTGACAGGGACGTGGAGAAACTGGAGCCTCTGACACTGCTGGTGGAGATGGAAAATGGTGCAGCCACTTTGGAAATCAGCCTGGCAGCTCCTCACATGTTAAACAAACGGTTACCATACAACCCAGTATTCCACTGGTAGGGAGACACCCAGGAGAAATGCAGACAATGTCCACATAACGACTCGCGGGTGAATGTGCACAGTGGTGGGCTCATGACAGCCCCAGAGTGGAAACACCCACAAACACCCATCTACGCATCAACAGAGGAACAGAATGCTGCAGAGTCGCCAGGGGACTATGACACAGCAACACGAAGGGAGGGAGCACTCGCACCTGCTTTGATGGGATGACCCTCAAAATACTGTGCTCAGTGGACAAGCCAGACACAAGAAGCTACTGCATGATTCCCTTCACGTGAAAAGTCCACAACAAGCAAACCTTCGGGGAAGAAAATTAGGGGATGCCTAGGGCTGGAGTCAAATCATGGAGATCAAATCAGTCAATCCTAAAGGAAATCAACCCTGACTATTCATTGGAAGGACTGATGCTAAAGCGGAAGCTCCAATACTTTGGCCACCTGATGCGAAGAGCTGAGTTGTTGGAAAAGACCCTGATGCTGCGAAAGATTTGAGGGCAGGAGGAGAAAGGGGCAGCAGAGGATGAGATGGTTAGATAACATCACTGACTCAATGGACATGAGTTTGAGCAACCTCCGGAAGATAGTGAAGGACAGAGGAGCCTGGCGTGCTGTAGTCCATGAGGTCACAGAGAGTCGAATATGACTTAGCAATCGGAATAATAACAAAAGTGTTGGAGAGGTGTGGCAGCTAAGGATTCTTTCTGGGGATAATGAAGATGTTCTGAAATTAGACTGCAGTGGCAGTCACACAGCTTTGGGACCACACTAAAAACTACTGAATTGTACACCTTACATGTGTGACTTGTGTGACAGGTGAATCATACCTCAATAAAGCTCCTATGAAAAACAGAAAGAAAGCAGGAAAGAGGTGGAGTTACAAAAGTCAGAAGTTTCTAAGATGACAGAGCCCAAGAACCCAGTTGTGGCTGAAAAACCAGCTGATTGGGCAACTCACAGGCCAGATTGTCTCCGCGACAGTAAGATGCTCACCCATCCAGGTGCAGGGCGTCGTTCCTGGGTGTGACTGCCGCCCCCGCCAGCAGATGGCCAACTCCAAGTGGCCTCCAGCCACTGGCCAGGTCGCTCTGGCCACCCTGGGACCTGCCAGTCGTGCACCAACCCAATCCCTACTCCCACCAGTTCACAAGGGAATTGGCACGCAGGAATTCAGAAACAATACACTGAGGACAGGGAGGGGAGCTGCCGCAGGAACCAAGACTTGTCTGTGACACCAGGCTGCCCCGCCACTGGTCCCCAACCCCATTAGACACCATCAAACTCAACAAGGGGCCCAACTCAAGATCATCCCAAAATGACCCACACCAGGCACCGCACTTCTAGAATTTTATGATGAACTGCAAAATGTAAAAGAGTCTGTATCTTCCTACTCAATTCTCACATTTGGAGCAGAAGAGAAGAGAGATTGCCACAGTGGTCATCTAATGGTGAGAGCTAAAATAACTCAGCCATGGCCCTTTTCTTTCCCTGGCCTTGTCTCACAGTTCGCAGGATCTCATTTCCCCAAGTAAGGACTGGACCTGGGCCACAGTAGTGAAAGTGCCAAATCCTAACCATGAGACCACCAGGTAATGCCCATCTTTTCAATTACGATAAATATCATAGCTCATATTAGAAATTTCAGTTTGTAGACCAGAGACACAATTAACAGAGATGGAGTTCTCTTGATCTAATGTAAACGATTTACTCCCACAAAGCAGTAAGATAAAAAGAGGCAGATGAATGATCAGCAGTTGGTGAAGACAAACATATCCCTGTTGTCTTTAAGGTGGGAGAAGAGAGGCTGCTTGAGATTTAAAATCAGTAAAGAGCAAAGGGCAGGAGAAAAATTCTGTCCTCACACAGGACCTACATTCTACATCTACATCCTCCATTCTGTCCTCACACAGCACATCAAAGCTTCTGCAGACCTTTGAGGGGACAGTGTTTGGAGGGGCTTTTAGGCACAGCTTAGGAGGTGAGGTATCAGACTGAAGACAAAGGGGCAAAGGGAGGAGAAAGTGGGTCCTGCTATAGGCCTGGGCATCCAGACAGGAGGAACAGTTTTCCAGGAAGGCAGGGAAGAAAGAGGATTAACCACGGCCGATCTCCTTGGGCCGGGAGGAAATGTCATGTGTGCTCCCATCCACAAGAGAGGAGTGAAGTGCAGGAAGGAGCTGGGACAGGTAAAGCTAAAGCTCCAAAGCCATTAGGAGCTGGCAGCAGGTTCTCAGAAATCCAAGTCAAATGGGGGGAGGTGGGAGGACACGGGGAGGAAATACCATATGAGAAATAAAAGTGGGTGAGTTCCATTTCCCAGCACGAGTATCAGAGACTAAGGAGGAAGCCCTGACATGGGGATCAAAGTTAAAAATACAGTAAGAGGGTCCCCTAGAGCCAGGAAGGATGAGAACTGGGGGATGGGGAAGTCTGGGCAGACAGATGGAGAGAACAGGAGTGAACTGGAAGTGGCTAGAGGTAGGGAATAGGGAGTGTCAGGAGTCTGAACCAGGAAGAGACTATGGGTTGGGGGGATAGGAGATCAGCTTCTAACAGATTGTGAGGAGCCCACCTAGGATGGAGTGCCCAGGCTAGGGAATGGGGCAGGAGTCGGGGGTGGGATGGGGGCCCTCAGGTCCTGAGGCTGATGGAGGGAGGGGGCAGATGAAGCTCTGCCGACGAGAAAATCCCAGGAGGAGGAGGAGGGCCCCAAGGCCTGGGCTTCATGGGACCGAGGAAAACGTGGGAGGCAGCAGGCACGTCTAGGGCCTGGGAGCGTCCAGTCAGAGGGAATCCCTGGAGAGTTTCCCGGACGGGGTCCGAGAGGGACTGGAAGAAGGACTGTTGCTGGGGCGACAGGCCACGGGGAGGCAGGGCCGGATCTGAGGCGGCCGGTTCCCGGCTCGGGCCCGCAGGGTTGGGGTGCACCGGAGGGCCCCCGGCAGGCCCGGGCAGCAGGCCCGTCCGTGGTAGCGGGCCCGAGGGGGCGGCGGTGCGGCCCTGACCGTGGACGTCTCGAGAGGCCGGGCCGCCGGCTCACCTGCAGCACTACCTCCACGTCGTACGAGTTCCCCTTGCTCTTCTGGTGGCCGCGGAACTTGGAGCCGCTGTAGAGCAGGCTGGTGGCCACGCCGGGCTGCTGAGTGTTGATAGGCGGAGGCGGGATGAGCGAGGCGGCGGAGGCGGCCGAGGCACCGGCCGGCGGGGGACACTCGGTGCGGACCGGCATCGCGGGGTCCCCCGGAGCCAGGGCTGGGGGAGGGGGAGGAACCGCCGCCGCCGCGCGGAAGCCGAGGAGGGCAGACGGAGGGGAGGCCGGCGCGCGCGTAGGGCGGGAGGGGTCCACCCGCCGGCCGCAAGCGGACCGAGCGCTCCGGCCACCACCGGGACCCCGGGACCTGCGAGCAGGGCCTCCGGGTCCTGAGCGAACCCCCTCCCCGCCTGCGCTCGCACACACGCCCCTTCCGATTGGCTTGGGCGCGCTGGGGGGCGGGAGCAGGCTGGCTCGGCGCTTCCGTCCATTGGCGGGCGGGAACAGCACGTGGCGGGCGCCGAGGCCCTCTGGGACTTGTAGTCTTTTTCCCGAGGCGCGGCGCGGGGGCGGGGCCGGGGCGTTTGTGATGCTGATTGGCTGCGGCGTGCGCTGAGGCGCGCGGCGACGGCGCGCTGCGAGTGTAGTGCGCAACATGGCGGCGCCCAGAGAGGGTGAGGGTGCCGGCGACCGGTGAGGTTTGTGAAATACGAGCACGCGGCGTGTGGTCCCTCTGCTCCGTGTTCCCCGCGCTCTGGTTTCGAGCGGTCGTTCTCTGAGGCCCTCGCGCAATGTGGAAGAGCTGTCTTCGGCTGCGGGACGTGGGGCGTCGCCTCCTGAACCGGCCCCGAAGTGGCCTCACCGCCTCCGAGGGGCTGGGGCCAAAACCCCCTATCCCCATCCGGGCCTACGTGCCCCCGGCAGGTGAGGGAGGCCAGGGCAGAGCAGGCTGAGGGGTCTGCCTTGCAGGGTCACACGTCGGGAGGGAAGTTCCCCGCGAGGGCAGGGATCGCTCCATGGCACACGCGCGTCGTTTCCTTTTGGCAGGTGCGATTTTTCTCTCTTTCACTGGGGAAGCAGAGGTCATCCTTACCTTCAGGCGGGGAAATTCGACTTCTGGGTCGGGATTGCGCCAGAGATGCAAAGCAGACTCTGAAAGGTTTGCGGGGCAAAGGCCAGTCGGCTAGGCTGCTTTCTGTGTCCCCGCGACCGGCACTGAAGGGGCCTGAAGCTCGGGCTTTAAGTCTTCCATCCCGGCCTCTTGCTCCGCAGCTGTCCTGGCCCTGCCTCCTGCTGCCCTCCCAGAACACTTGCCACCTCTTCTAAGGAGTTGACACCCTGTGCCTTCTTCTTGCACTTCCGACTCGGATGAGGTTTACTGTAGCGGATCTTTCATTACTCCTAGGGAGAGATTTTGGGATAAGAGTGGGACTAACTTTAAGTGAGTGAAGACAGTAACGCTTTCTTTCCAGCCAGTTAGTACTGTGCTGAAGGTGGGGGTAAGGAGAAGGTCACTGCAGTGTTGGAGCTGTTCGAGGGCGCCCGTGTGGCCTCCAGCCCCCTACCAGCTGTCCCAGCCATCAGCTGCATAGAAAAGAAAGGTCTTCAGAGAGCCTGCCTGTCCAGCTGAGGAGTACATCGCTGAAGTCAAAGCTGGGGGTCTCTGCTTACAAGTTGTCTGTCGTCTGCACAAGTGGTTTAGCTTCTCAGTGTCTGCCTCGTCTTCAGAGACAGCTTGTGCTGGATTGAGGGAGATGCTGTAG
Organism: Moschus berezovskii; assembly: GCF_049115385.1. Taxonomy (NCBI): domain Eukaryota; kingdom Metazoa; phylum Chordata; class Mammalia; order Artiodactyla; family Moschidae; genus Moschus; species Moschus berezovskii. The sequence goes on from NC_142479.1 coordinate 46,634,702, forward strand.
ATAGGGAGGCCAGCCTGACACCTGTTTTTGTAAATAGTTTTCCTGGAACCCAGCCCCCCTCATTCATTGACACACACCTAAGGCTGTTTTCACTACAGTGCAGAGTTGGCTGGTTGTGCCAGACACCGGATGGCCTGCAAAGCTTAAAACACTTTGGCCTTTTACAGAAAAAGTTTGCCAACCATGCTGTGGCTGCTACAGCAGTTTGGGGGAAAAGTGTTTAGTCATCTGGCCTGTTTATAGTAATTGCTGTGGTAGATACATTTGCCCTGAAGAATTTTTAAACAGCTTTACTGAGATGATGCACTTAGAATTCATTCACTTAGAGTGTACAGTTTAATGGTCCCTGGTGGCTCAGATGGTAAAGAATCCGCCTGAGTTGTGGGAGACCTGTGTTCAATCCCTGGGTTGGGAAGATCCCCTGGAGGAAGGCATGGCTACCCACTCCAGTATTCTTGCCTGGAGAATCCCCATGGACAGAGGAGCCTGACGGGTTACAGTTCATGGGGTTGCAGAGTTGTACATACTGAGAGACTAAGCACAGTATACTCAGAGTTCTGCTGCCATCAGTTCTAGAACCTTCTTATGACCCCAAAGGATCCCTGTACCCTTTAGCTGCCGCTCTGAGTACCCCCCTGCCCCATCCCTCCAGCCCGCGACAACCACTACTTCACTCTATGTATCTATAGATTTCCCTATTTTGGACATTTCATATAAATAGAATGTGGTCTTTTTTGACTGGGTTTTCTCCATTTAGCGTATATTCAAGGTTCGTTCTAGGGTTAGCACGTGTCAGTACTTCATTCTTTTTCATAACTGGTAATATTCAGTTTTGAGGACACACCATGTCTTATTTACCGAGTCATTCATTGATGAACATTTGGGTGGTTTCCATCATTTGTTCTGAATGCCTTTGTAAACACTTGAATACAGGTTTTTGTGCGAGAATGTGTTTTCATTTCTCATAGGAGGTACCAAACAATAGACAGGGCATTCCCAGTGGCTCAGTGTTAAAGAATTCACCTGCAAGGCAGGAGACCCGGCTTTGTTCCGTGGGTCAGGAAGATCCCCTGGAGAAGGGAATGGCAACCCACTCCAATATTCTTGGCTAGAGAATCCCATGGACAGAAAAACCTGGTGGACTGCAGTCCATAGGGTCACAAAGAGTCGGACACAACTAAAGCAACTTAGCACGGACTCAAGAGTAGACTTGCTGGATCAAATGGTAGCTAACTAACTTTCTGAGGATTGACCACCCCACTTTCCAAGGTGGTCGTGCCATTTTAAATTTCCCCAGCAGTGTGTGAGGGTACCAGTTTCTCTGTCCCCTGACTTACGTATGTCCATCTGGCTATAGCCTTCCTAGCTGGTGTGAAGGACTGTCATTTGAATTTCCCTGAGGATGAATGATGTTGAAGAACATCTTTTTAGGTGCATTTTGGACACTTGTGCATTTTCTTTGGAGAAGTGTCCATTCATGTGCTTTGACCATTTCTAAATTGGGTTACTTGTCTGTTTATTATTGAGTTGAGAGGGTTTTTTATGTACTTGGTTCCCATAGTTCGCCCAGAGCCGCCCCAGGATTGTGGGCAGTCAAAATCTAGCTGTGAGGCGTAAGACTCGCCAGGTGGCGCTGTTTAGAAAGAGACCACTGTCACGCCGCTCGGAGGAGGCGCGGCCTCCACTCACGGTGCATTGTGGGGGTTGCAGTTCTGTCCCGAGCAAAGGCCTGCCCGGAAGTTGAGGCTGATGAAAAGAGCACTAGCTGGCCCGGGGAGCCTGGGACAGGACAAGGGGTGTCGGGGGAGGTGACACAGAAAATCGCCTGTTTCTTTATATGGATTGGAGCAACCTTTCAGGGAAAAGAGGCCCCGTGGACATCAATTTCCACTTATGCCCTCTTTACACCAGCTTGTTAGCGTTCTCTGCCTATACAGCCAGTTTTCTGTTGCCTGGCTTTTAAAATTCAGTGCTTCTCCACATTCGCATTTCTTTGTATTTACATAGTCCTTCAAATTACCATTTAAAAGGCACCGAGTGTGGTTTTGTCATAGAAACAGATATTCTGTAAAGGGAGTGATTTTTGCTCAAAATAAGGGTTCAGTGTGACTAGCCTGTCTCTCCTTTCTCCAAGGATAGGGTTTCCATTGCTGTCAGCTCACCCTCTCATCACTGAACATGTGGGTGCTTCACAGGCTCCTGGTCTCATGACTTGTCTCATGAGACCCAGGACCTGGGAGGGTCCAGAAAGAAAACCTCCGTCTTTTGAAATTGGGAAGTGTGGATTCCACCAATTGAGTTTCCCGGATCCTATTCTCAGCGCCTGTGTGAACCCCTAACGTGACTCCCTACTCCGTCAGCCCTTCTTGCAGTGACCTGCCAGGCTTCTCCCCAGATCTGGGCCTCTCCAGCCATCCTCTGCCCTGTGACTCCAGGCTCGCCCTGTCCACCACCTTCCTAGCTCTGAAACCTGCTCTCTGAGGCCCAGCACTTTCCTGTGAACTGTTCCTTCTCCTGGAAACTCCCCACCCCCATGCCCTGGAAAGCCACCAGTGCAGGTGAGCCTGCCCACTCTCCTGCGGATCTTGGGTGCCATCTGGCTGTGAAGAGGTCTTCCTCTAGCTCAGACGAGATGAGCCTTCCCAGTGCATGTTTGGAGCTTGTCTGGTCCTCTGGCATCCACAGTTGCTTTAGTGTTCTGGATTATTGTCCATCTTCCCATGAGACAGGACGCACCTCATGAGCCAGGTAGCTTTTGAGTCCTGCCCTGGGAGGGGGCTGGTCCTCAGCAAGTTTGTTCCTCCCCCAAGCAGAGCCCTGAGCCCACTGGCTGACATCTCTGATCAGGTGCAGAAGTGGCTGGCCAGGGCAGAGGAGGTGGGCAGAGGACAAAGACCCCCTCGAGGGAGACCTCAGTGTCCTGGCAGCTTCGTGTGGTTCGGGCTCTGTTGTCCATCTCTGCCTCCAACCCCCAACCCCGCCACCCCCGGCTGCCCCTCAACCCCCAGGTCTCTCAACCCATTTCCAGCCGTTGGTTGGCATGTGTAGAATGCTCTGCTGACACTTCCTGCTGGTGGGTAGGCCCCTCCCCAAGCCCCTCCCCCAGAGATTAGTCAGAGTCTTCAGATCCCCCGACCCCAACCCTCTGCTTCCTACCAGATCTGGCCTTGGACTTGCTGCCCCACCAGGCACTGGAAAACATGCTGGACATAATCTGGGCACCTCGACCCAGGTCTCCCAACAGATGTGAGGGCCTCTGGACTTGGTCTTACCTGCTGTCTGAGTGAGACCAGGCTGGCACATAAAGCAGTGGGCAATGGGAGCTTCCTATTTTGGGTCAAAGGTATGAGAGAATTACTATTGTGATTTCAGACAAAGGTGGTAAATTTTGCCATCGTAATACTTCATCATGTTGGTGGTCACACTGTCTGTAGATTCGAGTGTGTTGTGCAGGGTGGGGGTGAAGGGGTGTTGGAGAAGTCTTGGGGTCAGGCAAGCTGCAGCTTCGTGACATGGCTGCTGTCCTTGGGAGCTGGTGGGGCTGTGGCTCTTCCTCCCCTGCTTTACCCAGTAGCTATTGACGTTTTGGAGCGAGGAGACCGGGCGCTGCCATGGAAGTCTGCATGGTCAGTCAGTGTCAGCAGTGAGGTCATGAGCGCCTCCACTCCTCCTTTAACTGCCCTTTAAAAAAAATCTTTCTCACAGAAAGGAAGAGGTTCTATCAGAATGTCAACATCTCACAGGGTGAAGGTGAGTGTCTGGAATTTTCACTGCCTCTTGTTTTTGTTTATTTCTGTGAATGGGAGGTGAGGGACACTTTTCACCTCCAGCCAGCTCCTTAGTGAGCTTGTCCCAGCACTCTTGCTGGGTATGTTTCTATAAGCCATTCCCCATAAAGGGACTTGGGGCATCTTGCATCAAATCAAGTAACTAAATATAGGAGTGATCACTCCACTCTGCCTGTCAACCTGAGAGGTTTCCGTTTGATCTTTCAAGGTGGCTTCGAGATCAGCCTGGACCACAGGAAGCTGAGGACGCCCCAAGGCAAGCTCTTCACTGTTCCCAGTGAGGCCCTGGCCATTGCCGTGGCCACCGAGTGGGACTCCCAGCAGGACACCATCAAGATGTACACCATGCACCTGGTAACAGGTCACAGCCCGCTCCTGTGGCCACCACAGGCTTCCTGGGGCCCTGGGCAGAAGTAGGGGTCCTGTCCTGATTCCAGTAAGGCTCTGGGAGGCCCCTGGCAGACATCCCATCCCACCCCAGCCCAGGGCCTGGTTATTCCAGAGTCTTGGGACACAAGTCCTTCCCTGGCCACTTTGCCGCTGCAACAGCCACACTTTGTTTGGTTGGCTCTTGTGCTCTGTGGTGGTCTGGGTCAGGAAGAGACAATGTGTGGAGAGTCCATGTTTCCTGGCATGTGGACCCAGGCCCCAGGCAGGCTCCTCAGCCTCAGGCCTGTGAGCCAGCCTCCCTTGGACTGAAGGGGAGCAGGGGTGACGGCTGCAGACAGAGCCCTAGAGTGGCTCTGCAGCCTGCAGTCGACAGGGAGGATCCGGAGAAGCTGTCCTGGCCTGGCAGCTCTGTCCACCGCCATCTGAGGCTTGGGGAGCCGGGTGGTGAGCGACTTGCCCGGATCCAGCAGTGCATTCACGTCTCCTGACTCTGGTCTCCCTGGGCCTGGGTGTCAACGGCTCTGAGATGTCGCTGCTGTCACAGTAGCAGCACCTCCTGGAAAATACCGAGGGGCCTGGTGGTGCAGAGCCTGAGACCTTGAGGGAACTCATTCCTCCCGGGCCTGGGCAGGGCCCTCAGGAAGCTGACGGCTTTCTCTCTGTGCCTTTGGTCCAGACCACACTGTGCAACACGTCTCTGGACAACCCCACCCAGCGGGAAAAGGACCAGCTCATCCGGGCGGCCGTGAAGTTCTTGGACACCGACACTGTCTGGTAATGGATGTGTGGGCGGCCTTTCCCAGGGTCCCAGCAGGTCCCTTGGGCCTTTTGCTCAGAGTGGTCTCCATGGAGGAGGCAGTGGGCCCTTTGACTCCTCAGTGCTCTACTGCTCTGCAGACCCCGGGAGAGAGGACGTGCCAGCTGCACCAGTGTCGGGACCAGCCCTCCCATAGCCCGGCAGCTGTCCCCCAGCCTGGGATGCAGGGGGCTGTTGGCCTCTGTGGCTGTCACAGGCTCCACGACCCAGAGGGTCACTTCTGACCACTAGCATGGTCTCACAAGCATGGTCAATGCTTCTCAGCTGGGGTGCAGATGGTCTGTCCTTGGCATCCAAAAGCTGGTCTCCTCCTTGGCTGCGTTTTCGCACCTAGGTTCTTAGGGTGTTGACTGGACGTGGAAGGAACAATTGAGCCCCCCAGACGCTCTGGGGTTACCGCCCAGGTGTCACTTGAGGTCTGCTCTTGGGCGAGGGGCAGGGCGGGCCCCTGCAGAGGCCGTGGTGCTGCTGTTGGAATGTCTATGCTGTCTGTGTTGGGGCCGGTTTGGTTGCAGGGAGGGTGCCCTTCCAGTCCAGCTCAGGGAGGGGGTCTTCTTGGGAGCATCCCGGCTCAGAAAGCAGAGCCTTGGGAGCCTCCCTCTGCCCTGGGGCCCCTCCTCCCCACTGGGCAGCACCCCCTCCTTCCCCCCTGCACCCCCACTGCCTCTCTGCCACTTGTGCTCACACCAGCCTGGCCTCCCTGAGCTCACCCCTTGGGTTCCTGTCCCCGGCACCCTTGAACTCAGCTGACCCTAGCTCTGTCTCTTGGTCAGAACAGTGGCCTAGCCTTGGGTGGCGTCAGGCAGGGCCACCAGCGGCAGCATCTGTAATTGGGAGGGAGGCAGGCTCACAAGGGGTGCACAGGCAACTGGGTCTCACCGCCTCTTGGGAGAGGAGGGGATGGCAACATGCAGTGATGAGCTGGCACAGAATCCTAGGACCAGGGGTGCGAGCAGCACTGGACAGCGCTGTGGGCCCTGACTGGTCAATAACCGGGGACGTTTGGGACAGTGGGACTCAAAGTCAAGGGTCCAGGGAACCCTTGGAGGGCTTATGAAGCTGCAAGCTCCTGGTCTCTGCCCTATGAGGGTATGGGTTTCCAGCAGGTCCTGGATGAGCCCTGGGCCACTCTTTGAGAGCCCTGCTAATATAGGGGGAAAGCAGGGGCGGAGGGGTGGTGGTGGAGAGGTTTTCTGCTGTTGCCTTTCATGTTTCTGTATTTGTCACTGGATGAGAGAATTGTACTTTTTTATTAATGGAGGCACTTTTGCACTGAATTAGCTACAGAGTGGAAGAACCAGAGACGCTGGTGGAGCTGCAGAGGAATGAGTGGGACCCAGTCATCAGCTGGGCCGAGAGGAGGTGAGATGCCCCACACCTGGCAGCTGGGGTCTGGGCCACACTGGACAACCAGGGCCCTGAGCTGGTTGGCGTTCTGAGTTCAGGGCACCAGGGGACTCGGACAGTACATTGTGGGTAGATGCAGCTAAGTGCTTCTGCCCCATTGGCTGTGTGACTTTGGGCTGGTGACCTGATTCCTCTGAGCGTCCCTTTCTGTGCATGGGGCTCGTGACCCCTGCCTCCCTGGGTGTCGTGAGGAGTACACGGAGTGCTGCACACTGCTGGGCACACAGCGGTGCCTACACTGGCTGCTACCTGCTCATTGTCGCAGTTGCTCTGCGGCTGAATCAGAGCCAGGTGTGTGAGCTGGACACACATGGAGGACAGTCTGGGCAGGGACTTGGGGAGGGACAGTCCAGGGACTGGTGATGCCCAGTGGTTTCCTTCCCGGGAAGACACTTGTGCAGAGTGGACAGACCAGTGATGTGAGCAGGGTTAAGTCAGGTTTATTTCATCCCAGGGTGCTGGGAACGGCTCCTAGCCTGGGCTCCCTGACCTTGGTGTTCTGTAAGCTTGCACACTTGGAGTGGTTTGGACATAGCATTTTTCATCTGTACACGTTTCCTGAGCACCCATGATACGTCAGCATCCTCTGGTTTTGTAGTAAGAGGCGGAGCCAGTGCACTGAAGGATCAGGTAAAATCTGACCACTGGACGCCACGAGAGAACCGTGAGGATGCAATACCATTTCATTGGGGAGTTCAGTGACGTGAGACAGGAGCTCGGTGCCTGCAGGTTTTTGCTTTGTTGCCAATTTGTCCTCTTTTGGTGGCAGTAAGATTTCTCACCCATAATATTAATAGATTACAGGAAAATGTGGCCCCTTCCTGTGTTTCATTTGTACTGTTAGAAACTTCAGGAAGAATGTTTCTAAACCAATGAGAAAGGTCAGTGATATATGAAAGAAAATTACAAAAACTGATTTCATTTCATTACGTTTTTCCTGCATTTTACATAGCTATGATTGTTCTTGAAAATGTTTTGTTTTTGAAGCCAGCTCATGCCCTCTGGGACAGTGCCTTGTGTGTTTGATAGAGGCTTATTAATAAACGTGTGAAAAAGTGATTGACTGATACAGGATTGTGGTTTAATCGGTAAAGGATCTGCCTACAATGCAAGAGACACAAGTTCGATCCCTGGGTGGGGAAGACCCCCTGGAGGAGGAAATGGCAACTTACTCCAGTATTCTTGCCTGGGAAATTCCATGGACATGGACAGAGAAATCTGTCAGGGTACAGTCCGTGGTGTTGTAAGAATCAGACAGAACTTAGTGACTAAACCACAGGATATATACAAATACCGTTTTAAGGAAAACAATATTTGAAAGAAGGCTTTTATGGTTCACATGTGAAGACTTCCTTCTGAAAAGCAGGCCACCCACAGCTTTGATGGACCTGGACCTTCATGCCAATGAGTTCAGGTTTCAGGAGCTGCCTGTGGCCCCTGCTTCCTGACTTGCCAGTCCTAGCTTCATGCATAGCTGCTCTGTCCTCTGCTCCTAAGGGACAGAAGATTATAGGTCAGGAGGACTGACAGCAGTGACTCCCAGAACCCCCAATGGGGCCTGTGTGTGCTCGGCAGGCTGGGGCTTTGCTTCTGGGCGGAAGCGGGGCTGTGCAGCTGGACAGACTCACGTGGGGCCTCTTCCTTCCAGATACGGCGTGGAGATCGGCTCTTCCACCAGCATCACGGGGCCCAGCATCCCCGCCCAGACTCGGGAGGTGCTGGTCAGCCATCTGGCCTCTTACAACATGTGGGCCCTGCAGGGTGCGTGGTGTTTCCTGTGGGCCATGGAGGGTGGGCACGATGGGCATTGTGTGCAGAGCCCAGGATCACCGGAGCACTGGGTTGGCAGGGCAGACGCTGTCACCTGGTTCATGGACTGGCAGGCTCACCCCTCCCAGGAGGACATGGCTGTCTCCTCTTCAGGAGCCTCCATTCCAGTTCCCCTTTCCCGGCTATAGTCACGGGGGTGGAGTGCTCGCTCTGACGGGCAGAGCTGGGTCTGGTGCCTACCCAGGCAGGAGCAGAGGAGGGACCCCTGAGGAAAGCAGAGGTTCCTGAGAATGTGGAGGGGCTGTCTCCCCACCTGGCAGTTCCCTGCACACAGCAGGACCCCGGGGCCAACCTGGCTGTGTCCCCATAGGGATTGAGTTTGTGGTGACCCAGCTCAAGTCCCTGGTGCTGACCTTGGGCCTGATGGACCTGCACCTGACGGTGGAGCAGGCTGTACTGCTGTCACGCCTGGAGGAGGAGTACCAGGTGAGGTGGAGCTGGAGCCCCATTGCAGTGGAGGTTCAGGGTGGTCCCCCAAATGCCCTGGGGCTGCCTGTGTGCTCACGGAGGCTAAGCCTATACACGCAGACAGGCACGCTGTGGTCACCGAGGCTGCTTCAAGTCCATGTCTGATGTAGTGGCTCAGAATGAGCAAGGCTTGGCTGCTCTGCCGGTGGCATTTTTTAACTCAGAATCTCCATGTTCTCTGCAGTCCCCTTGTTACTTCTCCAGCCTCAGAAGGTTAATTGCTATTACAAATTGACTCCTACCATGATGAAAAGCCTTTTGTAATGACAGTTTTTCCCAAGTTGGTCTAGCTATCTGCTTGGAAAAATGCCAGGGGGAGAAGCTGGTTTGTGTCACGAGAGAGCCTGGCGACTCTGGTGTCAGAGCCGGCTGGGTGGGGGTGGGGGCAGGCAGCAGGAGCAGGAAACCTGGCTTCTGGTCTGGGCTCTGCCCTTGGCTGAAGGACCCAAGTAGGGCTGTTGTTCCTTGAACCTCACTTTCTCCCCAACACAAAGAGTTCTCTGAGTATAAAACGCTCTTCAGATGTTCTGGACACCAGGAATGCAGGCAGATCCTGAGTGTCAGGGTGGGCAGGCCAGGCCTCATTCTCACCTGCCACTCTCCTGCATGCCTCCTCCCCTCAGCTGTGGGGGGTCGTGGCTCTGGCAGTCACCCTGCAGCCTGTCCCGTCCTCTCCTCAGATCCAGAAGTGGGGCAACATCGAGTGGGCCCACGACTACGAGCTGCAGGAGCTGCGGGCGCGCACGGCCGCCGGCACCCTCTTTGTGCACCTCTGCTCCGAGAGCACGGCCATCAAGCACAAGCTGCTGCAGGGGTGATGCCAGCCCTCAGCCTGAGATGGAGATGCTGTGGCCAGTGGAGGCCAGTTTGGGCTGAGCCAGGGTGCGGGTACCAGTGACTGGTTATACCGAACATTTCTCCAGCTGGAAGTGAGAGGAGCTGCCACTCGTCTTGTTCCTACTGTCATGTCTGGGTCCTGGAGGCCACCCCGCTGACCTGCAGGACACTCAGTGCCCAGCAGAACTTTCTTGTCTGGGAGGTCTTGGTGGCCCTCAAACTTTTTTTCCCCTTGGTTTTTAATTGAACTTTTAAAGTGAAGCTGTCTGTTTCTGTTTGTTCCTACTGTTTTAGCGAAGTGATTTACTTTTGAAAATAGAAAACAATCTTTGTTGTTTCTGGGTTAAATGCCTGGGCAAGGTCACCTGACGCGCACACATCCTGTTCAAGGAGCCACTGCAGGACCCTGACGCAGGGGGGGTCTCGGGTGAGGGAGCAGGAGTCTGCAAGATTCACGCACAAAGGCTTCAGAGCCACCTGGCCTTGCTCACCCGCCTCCCCTCTGGGCGCTGCCTCCCCAGCACTGTCCCCACACCCTGAGTGTGCTTGGAGGAGGTTCTTGTCACCTCCCCACCTCACAGGTAACACCAGCTGTGCTCTCAGCTCCGGAGGGTCCTTGGGTCCTCACGGCCTCCACCTTGGAAAGCCGGCTGGACCCCTGGGGAAGGGCCTGCCCTGGACAAGAAGGGGCAGCCAGGAGCCTAGGAGCCACTCTAGGCAGTCACCAACTGCTCAGATGCAGACACAAGAGGATAGAGAAAGCTGACAGAAGTGTTTTATTTCTCTACCTGTGAGGGGAGGGCAGCCCTAATCCAGGAGGTCCCCACACTCCAGGCTGTCCAGCTCGCTCTGCGCATGGTCAACATACTGGTTGATCTCCTTCACACGCTGGCGGTTCCTCATGATCTCATCCTTATGAACCTGAGGGCAAGACGGATCTTGAGCCTGTCTGCCTGAGTCTGCCCCACCTCCACCCACGTGTGGCTCCACCCCTGGCCTCCAGGGCGAGGTCCTGCCACCTGCCCTCGCCACACATCTGCTCACCTTGTCCAGCAGGTGTGTGCACCAGGAGTTGACCCTGGTCACCAGCTCATCCTCGCGATTGTCAATCTTCAAGAGGTGGATGTCATGCGAGGCCCCAACTGCGTTAACTATCGTGTCTTTGTCAACGAAGAGCTGGGAAGGAAAGAGAGGGTGAGGGGCCTGGATCCACCTTGAGCGCAGAGCTGCTGAGCTGGTGGGGAGAGGGGCTGAGGTCCCTGGGGGCAAAGGCGGTGCCTGCTCTGTGTCCCCACTTCCTTGCTGTTGGCCCAGCAGTGCCAGTGATGGGGCAAGGGCCCCCAGGCAGCAGGGCTGTCCCCGTGGGGAGCGTGTCCTTCCCCCAAAGAAGACAGGACCAACCCTGTGACTTCACCAAGGTTCTCAAGTCCAACTTGCCTGAAACCTGCCATCAGGTGGGAAGTGTGAGGCCAGCCGGGGGCCTCGGGGCTGCTCTGATGACAGAAGGCCCCAAACACCGATGGGTCTCTGCTGCTCTCATGTCAACCCAGTCGGCCTGGGCTCCTACCCGGGCTCCTGCTTTCATGTTCCCACCCGGTTCCCCACTGTGGATGACAATGTGGGTCGGTGCCACCCCCCATCCCAGGCCTGGCTGGAGGTCCCCGAAGCGGGCAGACAGACACCGCAGTGCTTCTCCAGTAGATAGAGGGAATCTCAGAACTTAACCTCCCTTGTAGTCACTGCATCCTGGTGCTAGAACCCCGACTTTGGGAAAGCAGGCTGTCCCAAACCCAAAAGGTTTCAACCAACCTGTCAGTTGAAACCACTTAGTGGTCAGGAGCGCCTCTGTAGTGGGGCCGCTCTGAGTGCTTGTTAGCCTGTCACCTGCCTCTCTCCCCTTCTGTAGGTGCGAAATTAACACTCCAGGAGGGGTTCAAGTTTTCCGGGGGGCGGGCCCCACGATGCCTCCGCCCACCGGGCTCGGGCTCCGCCCACTGGACTCCGGCCCTGCCCCCCGCAGTCACCGAGCGCAGGTCGTCCGGCAGGTCCTCATCCATCTCGCCCTTGACGGTCTTCTCCAGGACGTTGATGGCGATCTCCAGGAGCTTTTCGTGGTGGTGGTTCTCCAGGTCCCGGCACTGCGCCATCGTGCAGCCGGAGTTAAGCCAAGGCCGGGCCAAGCAGGCTGGGGCACGCTCCCCCGCGCCGGCCCAGCCTGTCCTCCCCTCACAGTCCTCCGGCTCCCTCCACACCCTCTGGGGTCCCTTCTGGTCTCCTCCAGCCCTTGTCCCTGCAGCTCGCAGCTCTCACTCTCCGCTGTAGCCTGAAGGCCTCCTCTCGGAATCACTTCTCCCCGTCCTCTGCTGCCCCCTGAGCCAGGAACGTCCTCCCCACCTCTCCAGCTGGTCCCTCTGGTCCACCCTCTGGTCCCCACTTAGTGGACTCTCCCTCAGGGAGGGTCTCGACCTCCGCTCGGCTGCCGCCATCGCTCCAACAGCAGGATTGGGCCCAGGAGGACAGGGGTGAACTTCAGGGCCCTGAGTTCAGGTGACAAAAGGCCCGGCGTACCCCACATGTCAGCCCCTAACCTGACATTGATCTGCTTACGGATGACTTGTCAGTGGCATCAGCAAAGAGGCCACCTACCCCCGGGCCCAGCACCTGCAGCATGGGCTGGTACGGGGGGAGGATTCTGGGGTGTGGTCTCCAGGTGAGATCACTCATGAGAGAACAGATGGCCAGGACTCGTGCTGCAGGCAGCAGCCTGTGGAGCAACCCACTGGCTGGACTTCTGCTCTAACAAGGCGCCTTTGTGCTGGGGGTCAGGAAACACTCCTTAAACGTTCCAGAGGGTTGGCAAACCTCCACCTCTTGAAGATGGGCTTCCTTCCTTGGTGAGAATGGAAGGTTTTACAACCCCAGTTTCAAAGGTGGAGATGCCCATTAAACAGGGTCCTGTTTAATCTCACCTTGGTGGAGATACAGATCTTCCTGTAAGTCAAACGGGGCATAGGCAGTTCTGGTAAAATGTGAAGTCTGATTATAAAGTGCTGGCTTTTTACTCTCTGCCAGTGTGTCTAGGGCTCTGGTGGCAGTGGGAGGGGCCAGGCATGGGAACCCACAGGGGGCCACCTGGAAGAAAACCCACTTATTTTCATCTTTTGTAGCAGTGCAGAAGCTCTACCCTCTGTGTCTTTGGTTTAGAATGTGGGCGCCTCCCTGTGGGTCTGGTGGCGGGCATCATATTGCGGGCAGGAGCCCCTGGCCCATAGTGCCTCTGCAGAGGGTCCTCAGTTAAAGGATATAGGCTCTGGACGTTCTCCACAAAGAGTCCCACCAGGTCGATGATGTTCCTTTCAAACATGTTTATAGTCTCCTGGAAATGATAAGGAACACGTGTGTTTAGACGTGAACTGCACTGACTTCACGCCAGAGCCGCAGTGCTGCTTACCGCTTACAGGGTGGTGACCCAAGACCCTGAGGGTAAAGACCAACTGCCTGGCCTCACAGCGGGTGGTGACCACCTTCCCTCAGCTTTCACCCTCCAGCCTGTTCTCTCGCTTACCCCTCAGCCTCAGGGCTTTAGTGGGTGCCTTCTCCAGGCCTTAGCCTGTGCTGTCTCTGCTGGCCCCCCCACACACCTGCAAGTATGCAAACACAGAACTCGCCTCCTCCCTGGGGCTTCCCAGTGGCATCTGGCCCCCTGTTCTGTAGGCCATCAGACTCCTCTGTCCATGAAATTCTCCAGGCAAGAATACTAGAATGGGTTGTCATTTCCTTCTCCAGGGGAATCTTCCCCACCCAGGGATCAAACCCTGCATTGTAGGCAAATTCTTTACTGTCTGAGCCACCAGGGAAGCCCCCTGCCTCCATCACCTCCGCAGAAACAAAACGAAGGAGTCGCTAGGAGCTAGGCTGCCTGCTAGCTCCACCACTGTCTGCAATTCAGGGAAAGTCATTAACTTCCCTAGGTCTCAGCTTCCTCTTCTGTGAAATGGATTTCTTCCACATAGGTTGTGGTGAAGCAGGAATGGATTTCTTCACACAAAATGCTCTGGGAGGTGCCTGGCAGAGAGGAGACCCTTGGGAGTGCCGGCTGCTCCCCAGGCCTCTTGCTTTCAAGGCTGCCACCTTTCTCCGTGAGGGTGGCCTTGCACAGCTGCATCCAGTGCTCGTCAAGGCACCTGGCCTCACCTAGATGCCACAGGGAGGGCTGCTGCCCCTCACGTGCCCTAGACTCCAGGGGCCACAGGGTGGGCTGAGAGCACAGGGAGTGCAGGTTGAGTCTGAGGACTGTGGAAGCCAAGCTAAGTATACATCTTTCAAATGTGTGTTAACACTCTTGTAATAAATGAAAATAGAGTCATTGATGAGGACCTAAAGGAAATCAACCCTGAATACTCATTGGAAGGACTGATGCTGAAGCTGAAGCTTTGGCCACCTGATGTGAAGAGCCGACTCTTTGGAAAAGACCTTGTTGCTGGGAAAGATTGAGGTCAGGAGGTGAAGCGGGCGAGAAGAGGATGAGATGGTTGGATGGCATCACAGACTCAGTGCACATGAGTTTGAGCAAGCTCCGGGAGATAGTGGAGGACAGAGGAGCCTGGCGGGCTGCAGTCTATGGGGTTGCAAAGATTTGGACACAACTTAGCAACTGAACAACAACAGCACTGAAAAGCAAGGGCTCTACTTGATAGCTTTTTGGCCATTAGTAAGACAAGCACAAGTTCTGGAGGACTGGGGGTGATAGAAAGGGGGCTCCCTGCTTGGGAAGATTGGGAGCTACTGCCTGAGCCCTGACGACGGCGGGCTGTTTTCAGCCGTGCCAGAGCCCCCGCAGGGAGCAAGCTCCTCTCTGAGACACGGCAGGAACCTCTCCCAGTCTGGGGGGTCACTGTCTCTGCCCAGCCCGTTTTATTCATCACTGTGCTCAGGGCCTAGCCTTGGCCGCTGGCTGCCTGCTGAATGCACAGGTCAGTCTGGCTGCCCCAGATCAGGCAGCAGCGCTTAGGCTCCTTGCTCTGCCCTGAGATGCGGTAACTACAAGTGGCAGTGCCGGCAGCCTTGGCTCCCTCCCAGACCTCCAGATCGGGGGTGGGGTGGGTGGAAAGTGGAGGTCCACTTTGTTTTTTTGACAGCTCCGTGGGTCTAAGCAAAGACTCTCCCTGCCAGGGCTCCAGGCTCTTCCTGGGTCGGGCGCTCGCTCCAGAGAGACGAGCTCAAATCATGTGCTGCTCAAAGACCACTGGGCATCTCATTGACTGGAAAGTGCTGGAAGCACAGAAAGCTCTCGTGTAGGCCACCGATTTGTACCGGAGGGTTCTGGCCCCCAGGAGGTGTGGCCTATGTGGGTTCCGCAGCGGGTTCCTTCACTGCAGCCGTGGCTCATGCTCACAGCCACGCCGGGCCCCTCGTCCAGTTCCTACACTGGAGCTGCACCCAGGCCCACCTCACCTCCAGCTGCTCCACCAGCTGCATCTCCAGCATCATGAGCACGTTGAGCAGCTCCGTGATGTCCTCGCTGTACTCCACTATCTTTGTCTCGATGTTACTCAGTTCACTCTCCTCTCTGATGGCGTTTAAACTCTGCAAACAAAACCATGCTTTAGGCAGAAATCTACGATGAAGCGTAGTTCCTGAAATGAGAGGCAGTGGTTTGGTTCTGTGGGTCGGAACCTGGATTCTGGGGTCAGCCCACATTCAAGTGTCAGCTCTGCCCCCTCCATGCAGGATGGAGGCGGTCAGAGCAGAGGCTCTACCAGCCGGGGAGTTATTGGGGGTGGAGGGGACAATGACTTCAGAGTCACCTGGACCTGAATCAGAACCAGGCTGGGTCACTGTGTGACCTCTAGTGACTCCCATCTCCTTGGGTGCAGGGGCAGAGAGCCTGAGCATCACAAAGCCAGGGGATGGGGTGGCATCTCTGAGGTCTTGGCTCAGTGGGGCTCTGATCGGAGGGGTCCACGACCAACGGGGCAGTTAAGAGGGTTATAACACAAGGTTGGACTCCCACAGTGCCCCGTGAGCGGTAAGCAGATGCAGGTCCATCTATAAAGAGAAGTGCTAGTGGTCTGCACAGCATGGGTAGTCGGAGCCGCACCCAGTACCAGCCGTTCACTAATGAAGGGCCTGGGGGCTCAGCTGCTGGATGCAATGTCAGTGGAGTGACACAGCAAGACTGGGGGTGAAGGGTGCTTGTGGTCATGGCTGCCCCATCTGGAGAAAGGTCAGTCTTCTTCCCTAGCTCAAGCCTGACGTGAAAGCAAATCCCAACAGAGGGAAGATTAACATGTAAAAAATAAAGCTATAAAAGTACCTCAAGAAAGAAATGGGGGGGCCTTTAAATAAATAATCTCAGAGTGGAGAAATCCTTTCTAGGTGTGACTGGAAGAAAAGATTCATAATTTCTACTACATTAATTTTTTAAAAATTCTGAATGTCAGAAGTGCCATAGACATAATGGCAAGACAAATAGGAAACAGCAAAATATTTGCAACTCATTTCACTGACATGGGGCTAATTTCTCAATCTATAAAGAGTTGCTATCAAGTAATCTTTAAACCAAAAAAAGAGACAGAAATAAAGAGATAAAAAACCAAATGGGTGAGGGCATATTATAAGAGCCCCAGAAGAGAAGGCTCGGGTTAGCTGCCTAGTCTGAAGTGGCATTTGAGCATTGCCATGGTGCGTCAACTCTCCCTGAAGACACGCCCCAGGCCTGGGAGCTAGGTCAACCAGTCCGCCTGGGGCTCCAGGAGCACCGACTGGAGGACATCCAGACATCCCAAGCCCATTGGCTACAGGAACCCGACGTGATGGGGACGGGGACTGGGAGACTCGGCCGGCCCAGGGGCAGCCGCCACCAGGGACGTTGGCAACCACAGTTCTGTGAAATCCTCCCGTTTTCAATGTCAGAAGGATGCTCAAAACAGTTTAAAACCCTCTTCAGGCCAAACACAACACATGTGTGAACAAACGAGCTCCTGCCCTAAGGTCTGAAGCTCTGACTGAAGGTGGCTCTCATTAGTGGGAACCCTGGGAGCCCTGTCAGCGTGACCCATGTCACTGGGGGCCGGGGGGTGGTTTCCTCCTCTTTAAGTCCTCAACCAGCTTCTCGCTCCTTTAACCTGGATGCTGTGGGCACTCATGGGTTTGCTGTGCTAGCGGTTTTTGGAGGAAAGGAAAGTCCATAGCTTTGGAGCAGGTCAGTAATCCTGTCTGCAAAAGCAATGTTAACTGAAACCGCTCTGCTGGGTACACACGACCCTGCTTGCGATGCAGCCCCTCTGCACAGTCTGCAGCTCACCCTGCTGTAGCCCCAGGAGAGGTGCCCGGAGCAGCACTGACTGCTAGGAGAGGAGGGGGCCTGGCTGGGGGTGGCTTCCCAGGCTGGCACTCACACGCAGTGGTCATCCTCTTTGTTGTGACCACTGAGGTAATGACACCACCGAGGCAAAAGGTCATGGAGACCCCACCACGAGCCTGGGATAGTGGAGGAGCTGCAGTGGGTGGGGCAGGTAGAAGCCTAAGCTGGTGAGCTGGTGAACAGGGACAATGACCAAGGGGCTTGGATCATCAGAGGGGAGGGGCTGGGCCTCTGGCAGGCGGGCATGCAGCGGGAGGTGGGGAGGGGGACGGGACCCACCAGCAAGTGCTTCTCCTCGAACTTGGCAATCTTGAGCTTGCCCTGCTCCTGGTTTTCCTGGATGGCCTCCTGTACACACTCCATGAAGGTGTCTAGCTCTGCCTTCCGCTTTTCCTGCTGCTTCAGGCCGTACTCGAAAATGTTCAGACAGATGATGACAAACTTATCCTTGTAGGTGAATGGCTGTTAAGGAAGCCTGCAGCTGCCCTGGAGGGTGGACTGCCTGGGGGTGAACTGCCTGGGGGTGAACTGCCTGGGGTGGGCTGCCTGGGGGGTGGGCTGCCTGGGGGGTGGGCTGCTTGGGGTAGACTGCCTGGGGGTGGGCTTCCTGGGGTGGGCTGCTTGGGGTGGACTGCCTGGGGGTGGACTGCCTGGGGGTGGGCTGCCTGAGGGGTGGGCTGCCTGGGGGGTGGGCTGCTTGGGGTGGGCTGCCTGGGGGTGGACTGCCTGGGGGGTGGGCTACCTGGGGGGTGGGCTGCTTGGGGTAGACTGCCTGGGGGTGGGCTTCCTGGGGTGGGCTGCTTGGGGTGGACTGCCTGGGGGTGGACTGCCTGGGGGTGGGCTGCCTGAGGGGTGGGCTGCCTGGGGGGTGGGCTGCTTGGGGTGGGCTGCCTGGGGGTGGACTGCCTGGGGGGTGGGCTACCTGGGGGGTGGGCTGCTTGGGATAGACTGCCTGGGGGTGGGCTTCCTGGAGTGGGCTGCTTGGGGTGGACTGCCTGGGGGTGGACTGCCTGGGGGTGGGCTGCCTGGGGGGTGGGCTGCTTGGGGTGGGCTGCCTGGGGGTGGACTGCCTGGGGGGGGGGCTGCCTGGGGGTGGACTGCCTGGGGGTGGGCTGCCTGGGGGGTGAGATGCTTGGGGTGGGCTGCCTGGGGGTGGACTGCCTGGGGTGGGGGCTGCCTGGGGGTGGACTGCCTGGGGAGTGGGCTGCCTGGGGGTGTGCTGCCTGGGGGGCGGGGATCTGCCTGGGGCACTGCTAGGTTGGGGTGGCATGTGGGCCTGGAGACAGAACCACAGTTGGGATGGAGTATAAGGTGGTGATCGGGCGTCTCCACCCTCAGCCTGAGAATTCAGGGTGGGTCCTGGGTAGGTGGCTATGGTGACAAGTGCCCTTCAGTCATGTCCTCTGTGGGAAGGGATCAGGCCCAGCCCGCAGCCCCTACCCGTGCAACAAGTCTCCCTCTGCAAGCTTGGCCTCCCCAACTGCAAACCGGGGTCTGGGACAGCACCCACCCTGTGGGGGGTGACACAGTTGTAAACACTGGGTGCGAAGCACACAGCAGGAACCCGTGAACAGCAAGGCTCCATCCCCGGCAAACTGGGCCCTGCTAACCAGACACCCCATGTGTTCTGACCTGGTCCTCGCTGCCCTGGGTGCACCACCCTGGGGCCCAGAGGGGAAGGGGACTCCCCTTGGACTCCCATGCCCAGGCCCTGTGGGGTGGCCGTGACCCGGAAGGATATGCCTCCAGGAGCTCGCCCACGCCGGGCAGGTGGGACAGCTTGCTGCCCTCTACGTCCTCAGCGTACATGCTATCGAACAGGAAAGTGCCGTTCAGCTGCTCCACGAAGGCTGCCTGTGGTCAGAGACACAGCGGGCTCACTGGGCAGGACCCTGTGTTGGGCACTGGGGCCGTGGGTGCCCGGCCCTTGGGAAGGCAGGCAGGGATGGGCAGGCTAAGGGCTGGTTGAGGCCAGAGCTACAGAGGCAGAAAACTGAAGGGTGCCCTCAGCTTGGTCCTGCTGAGCGGGGACACCCTGGGAGAAATGAGCATTCCCAGGGAACTGGCCAGTGGGCCTAAGGACCAGGGACTGCTCTGAGAAATGGCTTGGCACAGAGTCCCCAGCCCTCGGGCTAGAGCGGGGCCTGGGGGCCATGGGACAGAGTCGGGAGTGGGGGCGACAGGTTGGGTGACTGTCCTGACTGAGGCTCCAGTGGCCCAGAGACCCTGGGTACCAGCTGTTCTCAATCAAATGACAGGCTTTTGGGGCCTGGGCCCTGCCGATCTTCATGAACTGGCTGGAGACCGGCGCGGGGTAAGGTGGGATGGGGTGGGAGGGACGGGGTGGGGCAGCGGGTCCCCCGTGGGCAGCCGTGCACCTTGTGCTCCTCCAGCTCCTCCCGCCGTGCCTGCTCGTCTTCTAGCTGCGCCTGCATCAGGTTCTCCCGGTGCTTCAGCTCGTCGATGCTGTACTGGTGCTTCATCTCCGCCAGCTCCTTCTGTTGGAGGAGCGGGAAGGGGCATTGTTACCCTGGGACCAGGGGTCCCTCGGAGCCGCTGGCCTCCCCTGCATGGGCGAGGCCTGGACAGGAGTGGCTTGTCTTCCCTCACCCGCCCTTCCCAAGTATTCTGAGCCCCAGGTAAATCAGTGTGGGAGCCGCAAGGGCAGGCTGAGCAAGGATGTGGGCCGTCCCTGGGTGGAGGCCCCCTCGCAGACCCGCTGGCTCCCACACCGTCCCCGGCTGGGCTCTGGCCCTCTATTAGGGGTGCACAAGGGGAGAGCTGCAGTGGGGGGTGCGAGCCACAGGCCTGGGCACAACGCTCTCAGCTTATTCTCAGCATTTGAGCCCCCGCTTCTCTTCAAAGTGTTGCCTAAATTCAAAAAATAAGACTTGAGAGTCTTGAATTCAAAATTTCACAGTCCTGTCCTGTTCCTGGACAAGAGAAGGGCATGGTTGGGGAAGGAGGGGCAACTCTCTGACCCCCTTGGTATCTGTGGACCCCCAGACTCTGTGGACCCCCTGGGTCTCTGTGGATGCCCTGGATCTTTGTGGATCCCCACTGGTCTCTGTGGGCCCCCCCAGAAAGGTTCCAGCAAGCGGAGGGCTCCACACTTGGAAGGCGGCGCAGCAGCCAGGCCGGCAGGGTCAGCACGGAGACCCGGGGACCAGCCAGCTCTCCCGGTGCCCCCACGTCACCTCAGGGCCTCCCCCCACCCCAGACACAGGCTTCTTCCTCCCAGGAAAGGCAGCAGCTTCTGCTGGGGGGGTGGCAAGTCCCCCATCTCATACCCTGCTTTCATCCCGTCCTGCAGTCAGAGGCCTCCCGTTGGGAGGGTTTTTTTCACCCTGGGGGCAAAGCACCCACAAACTGGTCACAAGGCAAAAAGCTCCCAGCGGGGGTGTAGGACAGAGGTGGGGGTGGGCTGGCCAGACAGTGGATGGAGGGGGGCCTTCCTCCTGGGGTGAGGCTCCCGCAGGCCCGAGACCCTGGCTGTGCTGCAGACAAGTTGGGCCCAGCTCTCCGCTGGCCACCTCGGCCGTGGGGTCCTGGGGGCATCTCTCTGGGGTCAGTGAGGTTGGCATTTTGGGGTGCTACCAAGACCTGTCAGTGTCACTCCTGGGGTCGCCTGTTGTGGGGGTGAGTCCTGACTCTGTCCCAAGCTGCTGAGTCCACTGAGGGCCGACTCTCACTTAGTCTCCCAGACTTGTTCACGGAGAGGCAGACCGAGCAAGATGGCAGCGAGGAGGCAGGAGGAGGCCCAGGACAGGGCCTGGCCAAGAACGTGCACCACAGTGATGGGGTCAGGAGCCTCCAGGAGGGGCTGCTTTCCCCTCCTCCCGTGGACGTGGCCTTCCCCAGATGCCCAGGGCCTGGACGCTGACCCACGGAGCTGATGTCTAAGGGAGATGCTACCATGTGGTCGTCAAGGCGCCGGAAGTCCAGGTACACGAGGTCGGGGAGGTAGGCACAGATGAACATCTTGTAGTCCTCATCCTCGGCCACGGGGTTCCCAGACAGGCTGAGCGTGCGCAGGGCCTTGAACCGCCGAAGGTAGATGATCTGAGGGGAGAGCGGGCCTGGGTCCTTTCTCTGCCTCTGCCCACACCGGGAAGCCACGAGGAGGAGCAGCCGCCATCTTTGCCGGGGCCGGTGGACAGGGTCCCACGCTCACTGGGGGCCCAGTCTCCTCGTCTGTGAAGGGGCCGCTGGGGTGTCATGCGCAGGTGTTGAGAGAACCCAATGCCCGAGGAGCGCCAAGAAGAGGGCCGGCACCTGCTCCCCAAGCACCTGCTGTCCCTCCGCCCTCTGCTCTCAGCACAGGCGCCCTTTCCACCCGTCAAGTGCTCTGAAAGGCCCTGCACCCTGAAATTCAGCAGAACCTGGATCTACTGGGTGACAGCTGGTGGGACCACCACTAACAACCATGTGATTTTCCTGTTGTTAGTAATGGGGGACATTCAGCAAGACCTCCAGCCCCTCATCTGACAGCATCTCCTCCCCTGAGCAAATGACAGAAGAGAAAGCTGCTTCTCTTCCTTCCTGAAGGGATTCCCTTGTCAGTTGTTTATTCATTCAACAAACATCACTGAGCACCTGCCAGCCTGGGGACACAGTGGGAACAGAGCCCTCAGAACAGGAGCTGACACTCTAAGGGCAGGGGACAGGAATGCTTCAAAAGTCAGCAGAAGGACTTCCCTAGTGGCACCGCAGATAAGAATCCGCCTGCCGATGCAGGGGACACAGGTTCCATCCCTTGTCCTGGAAGATCCCGCTGAGCAGCTGAGCCCCTGTGCACCAAGGCCACTGGGCCCACAAGCCTAGAACCCGTGCTCTGCAACAAGAGAAGCCACGACAATAAGAAGCCAGCACGCCGCATTTGGAGAGCGGGCCCCCCTCCTCCGTCTCCGCAACTGGAGGAAGTCTGAGCAAAGCAGTGAAGACCCAGAACAGCCAAAAATGAATGTTTTTTAAAAGTCAGAGTCACTGCTGTTGGTCATAAGTGCTTGACGAACTTGAGGGGAGGAGGTAGGGAGGGAGCGTTAGGGACAATAACAGGGGTGGGGTTCCGTTAGGATTTGAGCCTCTGAACTCTGAGGAAGTAGCAGGAACAGCAGTGGCAGGTGTACTCCCAGGAGCTAAACCAGCACAAGCGAAGGCTGCACCGTGGGAACGAGTGTGGCCGGTGCCAGGAAGCAGGGAGGGGCCGGGAGGTCTGAGATGAGACTGAGAACAAGGCCAGCACTGACTCACCTGAGACCCGGTGGGCGGCGGTCAGGAGTTTGAAAGCTGTCCTAGGGAAATGGGAGCTATTGGAGATTTCAGGGTGTGTGGGGTAGGGTGGGGGGTCAGGACATGATTTCATTTTAAGGGCTCTCCCAGTGGGATTCCATTTTTCATCTTTGGGATCATCAAAGCAAGAAAGGTCTGGGAGCAAAGTGTGCTGTGGATGGTTAGAGGGACAGGACTTCTCGTCATTGCTGCTGGGTCTGTAAGTGGTTCCACTTCTGCAGATGGCCACGCAAGACCCATCACAATGAGAAAATACCCTCGGATCCAGCAACTCCACCTGGAGGAATTCATCTCCCACAGAGGCTCATCCAGGTGCACAGTCAGCCCCGATCAAAGACATCCCTGACAGCCTATGTGTGACGGCGCGAGGTCGGAGAACACCTCAGCATCCACCCATGAGGGCTGGAGAACTCTATCCTGCAGGATCTAGGCAATGGAATGGCCTGTGGTGTGTAGAGGTCACCGATTACTTGGTGGGGGGGGTGGGGGGGACGACCCAAGGCAGGCTCTGGAGAGTAGCTGGACAGGTGTGACAATCTTGTGAAACGTTTAGGCAGTAAGATGCCTGGAAAGACACATGTGCGATTTAGGAGCAGCAGCAGCAGCAGCAGCAGTGGCCTCTGGCAGGGGACACAGGGGCTGAGATCAGGAGCGAGGGGCTCTGCTGTGCATGCCCTGAGCTCTGCTGAGTCAGCCACTTGCTTTTAATGCAATGAACAAAATGAAAACAAATCTAATAAATACATAACAGAGAAGTCTATAATCAGATGTAAGAAACTCAGGGCAGGTAAGGACTGAAACCAAAGATGCTCTGGGCTTGTCGGCCATGAAGCCAGCGCCCCCTGCCTGTCTCTCTGGGGACCAGCTGCACCTGCTTCTCCTGTCTTCATGGGGTGGGGGGTTCGTGCCTGGCACCCAGCACGCCCTGGGGAAATGGGGACAAAAGAACAGCCCAGGCCAGGGAGGGAGGGGGTTGTTCACAGCAGGGTGGCGCACGGCCTGAGTCGGTGTCCCCTCCCTGCCCAGGCCTGGATCTGCTTAGGGTCAGGGCCAGTGTCTGAGGATGACAAGTCAGAGGCAGTCCACTCACATACAGGCTCCCAGGTGCTGGACCTACCCAGGCGGCAGCAGCTCTAAACACTCAGAAAGGTTCCCACAAGCACGATTTGGGGCTATATGGGGTTTACCCTTAACTGAAAATTCCTGAATAAGCACCATTTCCTCCATAGCTCTTCTGTGCCCTGTCCTGCCACAGCTGCCCTACATGGACAGACTTGACCCTCACGATGGCCTGTGGGGTGGACTGCTGTTCATCCTCAGGAACAGATGGGCACTGAGCCCTGGATGCTGAGTCCCCGACCCAGGGCCTCCCCACCGCCACCCAGCCCTTTGCTCCAGCTGTTCCGCCTGGGGCACTGCCAGTGACCTGGGGCTGCTGTTGATCTCTGTCCCCACTGGGCACAGGCCAGACGCCCCACAGGCAAGAGGGCCCCCCTCAGCAATGTCTGCTGAATGAGTGATGGGGGTGGGGCACAGACGCACCCACATGGAGGCCCCCACGGGCTAAGCTGGTATCTGAATGTCCTTGAATCAGGATTTCCGGCTTTTCTAGGATGGGGTGGGGGGTGTTGGGGAGATACCCCCACGGTCCCCCGGCCCCTGCCGGCAACCACACTCACGTTCATCATGTTCTCGATACGGTTGTTGCCCAGTGACAACACTTGCAGCTTGACCAGCGCATCCAGCGAGTCGATCTTGCTGATGCGGTTGTTGAACAAGCTCAGGTCCTCCAGGTTGACCAGCATGTCCAGCCCCTCGATGGCCTCGATGTTGTTGAAAGACAGGTCTGGAGGATGGGCCTGGCTTAGGGGGACTGTCCTGGAGCTGACCCCCCACCTCAGCTCTACTGTCTCCTTCCCAGTCCCAGAGGCAGGCAAAGGCTCCCATCTGTGCGGCCCGCGATCTGGGATGGAAACTCACTGGGGGTGGGGTCAGCACATCTCAGGGAGGGGGACACCCTTGAGGCCGGGCCACCCCACACTCCAGGCCCAACCCCAGCTGACCTGAGGACCCCCTCTACTCCAGGTTTCTCATCTTTGGGAATCAAACTGCTTTTTCCCACCGCAGGGTTGGGGTTTGAGGGGGTTGGGGCTGCAACACTGTCCTGGAACATGGATGGCCCCAAGGCCCAAAGCGGGAACTTTCCATGAGCTTTCAGCTAAAGCCCTCATGTTTAAGGGGCTCCAGAAGTCATTTAGCCTCCCCGGCCCCTCAGGGGACGCTGTCCTGGGACACTTTCCCTATGCCAGGACCGCCCTGTGCCTTTCCTTGTTTCACCCTCACAAGCAGAGGTGTCATCGCCATGTCTTAGGGATGAGGGAGCCGAGATTCACGGGTTCCAGGTGCCCAAGGTCAACAACACATAAGGAACGTGAGGTGCAAGAACTGAGCTCACGTATCCAGAAAGCGTTAGCAGCTCGGCAGAGCGGGGCCTGACTGGGTTCCCCCACTTCCTTTCCTGCTCTGTTCTTTGCAGATGAGCTGAGCTGGAAGATGTTTAACGAAGGGGTCGGGGGTTGGGGGCGGGCAGCTCGGATTTGTAGCACCTGCAGATTGCTGTGATGTAAATACTCCTGCCAGTGTCAGGCTACCAACAGGGCATCCCTGAGTGTAGAGTTGGGACAAGATGTGGGCAGTAGGACTAGCCGGCTCCAGCTTACCCTCAGCACGGGGACAGCTGACTGGCCACCAGCAGGGCCTATGCATGTGGAGGGGGGGCGGGCTGTGGGCACAGGGGGGACTGTGGGTACAGGCGGGGGCCATGGGTGCAGGCAGGAGGCCGTGGGTACAGGCTGGGGTGGGCTGTGGGTGCAATGGGGGGATGTGGGTACAGGGGGGCCATGGGTACAGGGGGGCCATGGGTACGGGGGGGCCATGGGTACAGGTGGGGAGGGCGCTATGGGTACAGGGCAGGGCTGTGGGTACAGGCAGGAGCCATGGGTGCAGGCAGGGGGCCATGGGTACAGGCAGGGGTAGGCTGTCAGTGCAATGGGCGGATGTGGGTACGGTGGGGCCGTGGGTACAGGTGTGGGCCATGGTTGCAGACAGGGGGCCATGGGTGCAGGCAGGGGGCTGTGGGTGTAGATAGGGGCGGCTATGTGTTCAGGGGGGCTGTGGGTGCGCTGAATCATCAAACACCCTCTCCTCACCCCACACCCCTGCATCCCAGGGCCCAGCTCCTCCTGGCTGTGGCTGCATCCCTGGGTGACCATCACTGGACAGAGGCTTTCCTGCTTCCAGCAGATGGAGCACCTGCTGGAGGGGGCCAGCACCAGACCAGCAGGGAAGCGGGGCCGTGCGGGGCCTCACCCAGCCAGACCAGGCGCGTGAGGTTCTCCAGGCCCTCGATCTTCTCAATGATGTTGTTGTCTAGCTGCAGCTTCTGCAGGTTCTCAAACTGCCAGAGGTTGTCGATGCGGAGGATGTCTGAAACAATGGAGGGCGCACCCAGGTGGGTGTCAGGGTTTAGTACCAGTGTCATGGGGGCTGGCTGACAGATGCTGACTATGGGAGGGGCCCCAGAAGCCCTGTTTCCTTCCCTGGGGTGCTGGGGACACTGGAGGTGTGGGCCCAGCTCCATGGAACTCAGAGTCCCTGTTAGTGCTGGTGCCGGGGCCACCACGGGCCACACCGCAAGGTGAAGGTGGGCGGG
The DNA here is from genome assembly GCF_049115385.1 of Moschus berezovskii. NCBI lineage: Eukaryota > Metazoa > Chordata > Mammalia > Artiodactyla > Moschidae > Moschus > Moschus berezovskii. The sequence goes on from NC_142479.1 coordinate 46,660,609, forward strand.
CCCTTCAGGGCAGGGACTCACACGGTTCCCCCTCGAAATGCCTGGGCTCAGTCAGAGGGCACAACAGGGCCCCCCAGGGTGACAAAGGGAATCAAAGCTACAGGGACGGCCAGTTGAGCATTTTGTGGGGTGCTCTGGCCACAAGGACCCTGCATGTCTCTACCTATAATTGCACGCTCTGTGTCTGCCCAAAGATGGGGGCCCACAAGGGGCAGAGAAATGGCCCCCGAATGTCCATATACTATCAGGGGAAGAACTGCCCACACAGAGGCAGGCTCCTCATGTCACTGATCCTGAGTCCTCTGAAGACCAGCTCCCTGTTATTTGGCTGACTGCCACCTTGCTCCTGAGGCAGGCAGACTCTCTGTCATGGCCACCAAAAGTGCCACCCTCACTCGGTATCAAGTCTAAAAACCACGCATGCTGGTCTTGTGCCTTTCAACCCAGGTGGCCCAAATGCAACCAAGGACCATAGACTGTGGATCGTGCGTGGAACTGGGGGCTGCGCGCACCCACCCTGCCCGGCCCTACCCGAGACACGCACTCTGGAAGTCCAACTGCAGGGACAGGACATCCTTAAAAAGAATGCCCTCCTGCTTGGCCAGCTGCCCGGCCTCCTCCCGCGGGCCCTGCTCCCCCACGGCCAACTTGAGCATCTCATCGTCCATCACTCTGGGCTCCATGTCGTACAGCCGGTTCATCCTTCCTGGAAAACACCAACGCCCTCGCTGAGACCACCTCTCCTGCCTCCCTTTGAGGGCAGGGCCTGGCCAGTATCCTTTCACTGTGTTGTGGGGTAGCGTGGCAACCATGACAGTCTGAAGGCAGGCCCCTCCCACTCTTGGCTGCTAAACCTGGGCCTCCCCAGACCCCCGCCGGCCTGGTGCCCACCAACAATGGTGTACCCCTTGGCTCCACAACCAGGCTGTGACCCTTAGCCCAGCCCCGATATCCATACTGGTCCCTTTAGCCTCTGGTGCTCAGCTGCCTGCAAAGCCATCACCATCCCGGGCCTCTGGCTTTCTGTGCCTACCCTTGTCGGGTTTCTCAGCACCAACCACTGATCACAGACCTTGGTGGCCCCAGCCAGGCCTGCAAGGCCTGGACCCCTTCCCTGAGAGCCTCACCCCATGAAGGTGGCCATATCTGTAAGCACCCCCAACCACAGATACCCAGGGTGTAGCCACTGGTGCACACGGACTCAAGCTGGCTGTTCGTGACCCTCCCCAGAGAGACGTGAACTGCGGCTGCAGGACAAAGCACCTGTCAGCGCTGGCTACTTGAGCTTGGAAGGCACTGGGAGCTAAGGGCTGGTCCGGGACATGGTGAGTGAGAGAGTAACAGGGCCTGCGGAAGATGGACAGACAGAAGCGACATGGGAACTTGATCCAGGAAAAAAGACAAAAGGACAGACAGGCTGCCTTCCCCTCGCTGGCTTCCCGGCCCCTCCTGCTCCAACCCCAGGCCCCTGGACCTCTGACCTCAGGCCCCTAGACAGGGCACTGACTTGGCAAGTTAAATCCTCACTTCCCTAAACTAACCCAGGAGGTATCTGTTGCTACTGGTCCAAAGGGATTTGGCTGAGGCACAGTGGGGTGGGTCACGGACGAACCCACACTGCTATTCTTGGTTGGACAGAGCCACAGTCTTGGGCAGCTTGACCGCAGTCCATCGTTAAGAGCCATCCTAGTACACCCAGAAGGGCTGGACCCCGTGGGAGGGCACGTGCTACTGGAGATGCCCTGATTCTGCCTCGGAATGCTCTGGACGTTCAGTCTTCCCCCTACTCTCCACCCTGTTCTCACCTGCCTGCTGGCTTCACCTCCCACCTTGGCCCTTGCGTGCCCATGCCAGGCCTCCCTGCCCTGCTTGTCCCTGATGATGCAGCCCCGCACTTGCCTTTTTGTTCCAGTGAGCACTGCTGGGGAGACTCCTGGTGTTGGGCAGAGCGCGGCGGGCCTGGCAATCCTGCACCTGGTCTGAGGGACCCCTTTCCTGGCTGCCTCTTCCCCACCCCGCCATGCAGCTTATGCAGTTGTGCATCTTCTGTTTCTGGAGTGTCCATGAGCCTGGTCCCAGTGGCCCCAGAGCAGGCACAGCCTCCCTCTTCCTGAGCTCACTTCTCCCCTGAGTCTCCCCTTTTCCCGGGTCCCTCCACACACTCTCCTCTCCTTCAAATGATTGACTCAACCCCTGAAAAACATTTCTAATCCCCCACCTCTCTCTATCTCCCCATTCTTTGGAGATAATTTTTCTAAAATTTCCCATAACTTGACACCAGCTTGTCTCTGGGGAAATTTTAATGCGCTGTATTTGGCAGATGCTCCTTGAAAGTGTTTGTGCTTTTTTTTTTCCTTTTTTCCCTTTACAGACAAGTGCTGTGCTTTGGGAAATGATTCATACTCTGATTTCAAAATCTTGGCTGACTTCTCATCACTCCTGTCACACAAGGGCCTGGTCCCTGAGCCGGGTCGAGACTGCTTCCAATCAGGCCCAACAGTCATCATGCGGTGTGGAACATCTGTGTTTGTTACACACACCAGAGCTGGATTCACACCCTTGGGCAACTGACTTTGCCGTCCAAGCCTTCGACCTCCTATCTGTAAAAGATGGTTAACTCCTCCCTCCAATATTTGTTTAAGATCATTTATTTAGTCCACAAATGTGCAACGAATAGCTACGACATGCGTGGATAAGACTCGGTTAGTGGGTTTAGGAGTATTGTGATTCATAGACCTCCTGACCTATGTTTCAGACCCAACTCAGATGATCATACAAACCTTTAATTATAAACGGTGACAAGTCTGTGGGTGTAGGGAACTATGACGACATACTTGTGGGGACCTGGGCTGAGACCTGGAGGATGGGCAGGAGAGAAGGAGGAGGGGTCTTTGGGGTGAGGGTCCTGAGCTGGGAGAGGAGGAGGCAGATTCCACCGGGATGCCCAGAGTGGCAAGGCCTCCAGGGATGTGATCATCCCAGGATCCCTAGGAAGCTCCGAGGCATGATGAGGACAGTGACGTGATCAGAGTTTAATTTGAAGAAGCTCATTCTGGCTTGTTGCACTGAGAATGTCAAGAGTCGAGAGGTGACTGGGGTGCAGGTAAGTAGTGGGTTTGAGAGACCTCTAGGAACGAAGTTTATGTGAGGGACTGACTCTGCAGTTTTCAGGTAAGAAAATGGAAGCTGGTTAAGGAGGTCAAGTGACACCCACGCTGACAGACCCATCCCGTGCATGCAGAGGTAGGAGGTCAGGCATGCGGAGCTCAGGCTCTTCATCAGACTCAACTGCACCCCCATGTTGTGGGTCATTGTCACAGTTCACACTGTTTCTCATAACTGTTCCAGGTTTGGCCCCAAACCAAGGCAGTCCTCCCCCCGGGGGTTTAATAAGTACTTCCCCACCCAGCCGGGGCTGCTGTTGACTTGCCTGACAGTAGTGTTGTTGTGGGCGGGGAGAACAGCCAAGAGCCTTACACCTCCTCACAGAGAACCAGATCCTGAATCGTCCAGCGAAACAAGGACTTGGCATCAACTGGACCTGGAAAATGGAGCCCCTATTGGCCGTGAATTGATAAGAGAAAACCACCCACTTCTGAGTGCTCACCGCGCTCTGGAGTAACGTTCATGATCAAATTACAGGTCGGGTCTGGGAGCAAGGAGAGAAGGGAGCCCTATTGCCCTGACTGTCCAGACGGGGAAACTGAGCCCCGGGAAGGGAGCTGCTGATGGGGCATCCACGTTCCAAGCCAAAACCCTTCACTAAGAGGAAGGCTAGCTCTAAGGAAGAGGAACAAGGTAGCGGCAGTTGAGAGGTCGGGCAGACGGTCAGTGATGTCCTCCTGAAGAGGGATCAGTGGGTCGGGTACCTCTCTGACCCGGAGGCCGGGGGTGGGACCTTAAAGGTCTTGTTGGGGCCTGCGCCCATAGGAAACGCTTCCCGAGCTTCTCTCCCCACGAGGCCTGAAGGCCCTGACCGGCGTGGGGCGGCCAGCAAGCTCCTTCGTGAAAAGGTCAAGTCCTTCAGCAGCCTCTCGGCTCCGGGCTCTCAGCTTCTCTGGCACAGTCCGCCACCTGCTCGTGGTAGCGGAGCTGGGTTGCTATCAGAACCAAGAGCCGCACGCCGTTGCTAGGGGGAAGTCAGGGAGTTGACATCCTGGGTGAAAGTTGACGGTCACGTGATCAATTTTCTGGGCGGGGAAAGTCACCCAGCACCAACCAGTCTTAGAGAAAACAAATGCTTGTCCAATCAGCACTCTTTCTGGGCGGGGAACTTACTAGCCCCGCCCTCCCTTGCCTGCTTTTTGAGTGAATGATCTGATTCTTGTCCAGTAACAGTAAGGATTCATTCGATTGACCAGTACATAAATGAATCAAAATACACAGACCCTCGTCGGGAGGTGGGCCAGGGGAGGTGACAGAAATTCCTGTGACTTAGCTAACCACCCCGCCCAATCGGACGCCGCTGGGCGGGCGGGACTTAGGGGAGGGTGGTGTGGTTACCAATCGGAAGAGGGCAAGGCAGTTTTAGCCCAATAGGGACATGTGGGGCGGGGCCAGAGGCGGGCACCGGCGTTCCAGAGGGTGGGGCGGGGGCAAGTGTCAGTCAGGCCGAGAGCACGGCAGGGGACGCGGAGACCCGGCGGCTGACGAGTGCTGGCCACTGCCGAGCCGTCCGCCCAAGATGGAGTTCCTCCTGGGGAACCCGTTCAGCACGCCGGTGGGGCAGTGCCTGGGTAAGGGCCCCACCGCGGCGTCCCGAGGCCTGGGCGGTGCTCCGCGCGTTCCTGCGCGGCGGGGCCCAGCCCCGCTCCCCAGCCCAGCCGCCGCTGTCCCAGCGGGCTCCCTGCCCCGGGCCCGCCGGGCTGAGCCACTCTCCGCGGCGGGGAGCGGGAGGCCGGCGCGCCCCTGGGAAGGCTGGCGGGGGCGGGGGCGGCCGTGCCGGCTGACGACCGGAGCCCGGGCCGGGGAGCCTTGCCGTCGACTCTCCCCGTGACCTTGTGCGAGTCGCTGCCCTCTCAGGTCTGAAGTTCCGTCTGTCAGGGGCGGTCCTCATGTCCCTGGAGCCACTGTCTGCCTGGTGGCCGTCGCTTCCCAGCCTCAAGTCTGCCGACGCCGGCCTTCTGGGGGCAGGTAGAGAGGGGGTTACTCGGCAGTGCAAACCCTCTGGGGGCTCCGGGCACCGGGATGACCAGCATCTCGGTGAGGAAGCCCGAGGTGGAGGTGAAGGACCACCAGAGGCCCGCCCCGTGGAATTTCCTGACTGATGAGCAACGTGCCTTTTCACCCAAGGCGGGAGCTCACGCCAGGCGTGATCCGTCAAGAATGTGGATTGGTTTCTTTTAAAACTGGGTTCCTCCTGGTTGGTGGAAGGACTGGTAAAACTTCTTCTATGAGCAGGGACCTTTGGCGTCCTTATGGGCCTGGCTGGATTAGGCTGGAGTGATTTGCCTGTTTACTGCTTTGTAAATTTCCAGCTTACTTTTCAGCCTTTGTGGGCCTGTGAAATTATTGAAGCCTCTCCCGTTGGCTGACTGGCAACTGGGAGTCTTCCTTTGCTCCCTGGTAGGGTCTCTGATAAGGGGTGACAGACACTAGGCCCTGGAGGGTCTTTTCCCGCCTTTCTGGAGGTTCCCGCCCCTTTCTTCCTCAGGTGCTCTTTCACAGCATCTGTATTCCAGAAACTCATTTCTGGTATTGAATTCCAGGCAGTTGTGGGAGGGAGCCAGTAAACTTGGGGGGATTTTTTTTTCCCTTTTCTGTCTCCTTTATAGTAGGAGGCTCTATTTTTACCTTTGAAACACCAAGGTAGCTGATGAGGGGTATAAGTTAAAGGAGATTTTAAAATATACAAACATAAAGGATGTTTGGGTGGGTGGCAATGAAAAGAGCATGCGCTTCTCTGAGGAGGACCTGGGGTGAATGTTGCTTTGCCCATTTCAGCTGTGGGGCCCTGGAAAACGGTGCAGCCCTCCTGAGCTTTTTAGTTTGCTCTGGTGGGGGGGCGGGGAGATTGACTCATTTCCACTTTGGAGAGGAGATGGGGGACCACAGGCCCATCTGTGACCAGGCCGCAAGTCTACTGTCCCTTAGGACACTTGACCATGGCCCCTTCATTGCCAGCCAATGAGCCAGCAGGTGAGACCTCAGGAATTTCGAAGCTCAGTTCAGATAAGTGATTAGAGGCCAGAATAGGTTCCAACGTGTGTTCTGTGCTGTTGGGACAAAGTGTAAAAGAGACCCGCACGACATTTAGTGCTGTCAGTGTTCTTGAGAGGTATATGTGCCAGGGGTTGGTAGAAGGGAGGGAGATGCAGGAGTGAAACCCCAGCAACAAAGCTGGCTATTAGGAGCAGCAGGTTTACCTCACACGAAGCAATTTGACCACCATGACTTTCTCCTGAAGTTGTTCTGCATGGTGAGTTTTATTATCCTTCTCACCTTAAGATGAGGAAACTGAGGCATAGTGGGGTGGAAGGACAACCTACAGAGCTGTCCCAGCGCTCAAAGGGTTGATGGGGTCACCAGAGGGAACAGAGACTTGGGGGACAGTGGTGACCAACGGAAGGCCACCGTAGCCAGTGCCAAGTCGCCTTGTGGGGATGGGAGAGCTGTCAGGAGGCTGGCACACTGAGAGGTGCTGGGCCTGTGCCGTTCGTGAGGAAGGGGAAGGAACTGCACTCACAGAGAAGAGGCTCCTGTGCTGGGGACAGGTGGAGGAGGCGGGTGGTGGTGTGCCCCCTCTGTGGTCCCCTGTCCGAGTGGAGCAGAGGTGGCTGCGGGGGATGGGGGCACATTGGGTTTGAACTCAGGATGGAGCCCTGTCCTGGGTGGGTGACACTGAGGCCACATTCTTTACTGACCTCAAATCTCAGTCTTTCTGGACCTCATTTTCCTCCCTCAACAGCTGCTGTGGCTTGTACCTAATTCACCCCATCCGTCTAATTCAGCAGGCATGTTGAGAGGGTGCTGGGTGCCAGGCCCCAGAATAGAGATGTTAAAACACTGCTCCAAGGGGCCTTCTGTAGCAGTAAGGCACCCACCCAGGTGTCCTGAGCCTCAGAGCCTTGGGCTCACTGTCTGGGGGTTGGTGGATTGGCCTTTACCCTGCCTTGGGCCTGGCCTACCGCATGCTTCCCGGGCACTGTTGGGTCAGACACACGGAGAGCTGACAGCCATGCCCCAGCTGACATCTGACGTGGTTTCCGGGGCTTCCCAGTCTCTGTGCTGCCCGTCGTCCTGGGAGGTGGTTCCCGAGTAGAGGCCACGGCTTTAAGCCCGGAGGCGCCGTGGTGTAAGTGGCCAAGAAGTACCCAGGAAGACTGAATGCTTCCTTGTGCTGCCTGATGCTGTCTTCTGAAATGGGTTTCAGAGCCTGCTGTGTTAACAGTTGTTGTGTTCGGGAACCACGAGCCAGATCCAGGGTGCTCGGCAGGTCCATAGCTCTCTGTGTTGGCTGGAAAACATTTTCAGATCATCCTTTTCCAGGAGTAAAGTTTGGATCCATTTAGATGAGATCAGTGAGGAGTTAGTTAATCCCAACCCAAGTGTTCGAGGACCAGCTCCCTCCCACTCACTGCAGGGTCAGTGTCCGGGCCCGGGGTCATGTGGGGTCTTGACTGCTGCGTTAACCTCCCCGTCTCCTGAGATGGCTGTGAGCGTGACGAGCCGAAGTGTTTGTTCCGAGAGGAGTTAGTTACCCAGTGCGAGGGGGCGGCTTCAGGGTTTTATTTAGTCTTCCCAACCCTGTGAGATAGGATGAGAATGGGAAGGAACTTACAGTTTTTAAGCACCTACTTGGTGTGAACTGCACATGGGATCTCCCTGAATCCTGAGTGTGATGATCACCCCTGTATCGCTTCTAAGAAACTGGAGCTCCCAGAGGTTAAGAGACTTCTGCCCGGTCAAGGCCAGAGTCCGGCGGAGAATCCCATCCTGATCTGGGCTTCATTCTGTGCTGCTATGTTGCTTCTTGCTCTGCAGACTCCATGAGTCAGGGTCATCAGAATCCTTGGAGAGCTGGTCGAAGCTGGTGGTGGGGTTGGTTGAGATGGGCTGTCAAGGTTTGAGGATGCTGATACTGTGGGTCTGGAGAACACACTTTGAGAACTGTTGCTTTTGAGGAAAAGTTCTGCTCCTTTAATCGCTTCTTCATCTTTCCTCAAACAGTAAATGTGAGTTTTCTTGTAGACAGACTATAAGGTTGATTGTTTAGAATCATTCATGCATTTGGAGGTTCTGTCACCTCTCAGCATGCACCACGCTAAACACTTGCTAGGATGTTCAGTCTAGTAAGGGAGCTGAGACAGGGACCTAAATCAGATAAGATGGTAAGAGTTGGCAGCAGATTGGAGAGATAAACGAAGTAAGGAAATGGAGGACAGGAGGGGTCATCTCCAGCAGCAATAATAATGGTTAATGGTTTTGCTGTTTTAGAGATGGGTGCTGGCTTACCGTGTGCCAGAGACCTCAGTAGGTGCGCTGTGTATCTTGTGCTGCTTTAGTTTTTACAACACCTCTGTGAGCGTGCTACTCTCTCCGCTTTGCAGACGGGCCCTGACTCTGCAGCTGCCATCCTAGGGGATGGCGGTGATGAGGAGGGGCATCCCAGGGGCTGGAGGAACCTGGCGCTCAGGGGGTAGGATTCGGCTCCTATTGGAGAGGAGAAGGAGGCTTGGAGGGCGCTCTGAGCAAAGGCTGGTTGTGGAGGGGTGGGGGTAAGACCAGCCGGGAGAGCCGGGAGAGGCCAGGCAGACGGTGTCAGGTCTGATTGATGAGGCTTCCAGTGTCAGCCGCGTGGTTTAGACCCTTCTGTTGGCGGCACTGAGGAGCCATGGATGATTTCTAGGGAGGCTAGTGGCCCGGCTGTCATTATAGAGGCAGGGAGGGTCCCCTTGGCAGCTGCCAAAAGGCCACCTCTGTCTTACTGTGAAAGCCTCCACTGTGCAGAGCAGGGGTCTGACGAGGGAGTCAGCGCACGCAGTGCCAGTTCCCCGAGGTCTGGAGTAGGGCCCTTCCGGGGATCCCCCAGAGAGATGAGAGGGCACCTGCTGAGGCTTGTGAACGGAGCACGGGTGGAAGTCTGAGGTTCTGAGAGCACCCGTCCTTAACTGCTGGGATGGTTGTAGAGTAACCAGCCTGCTCACGTCCCCCTGCCTTCCACATTCGGACACTCAGACCCGAGCTGAGAGGCTCCCAGGATTTGGCCAGGGGGCTGCCCTGCTTAGAGGGTGTAATGGGGCTATGGGCAGTTCCCATAGAAATGTGCTTTAAAGATACAGTGCAGACCTCTGCAGAAAGCTTGAAAACATACACTTATGGAAAGGGGGGAAAAATCACCATAATGTGCTTTCTTACAAACCCTTTGAGATTCTCCTCTTCTCACAGAGTAAGTGGAGTAAGTAGAGCACTGTGTGCTTCATGTTCTGTTTTCTCAGGCCTTGGAGAGGCAGCGTTGTGTGAGTGCTCTCAGCCTATTTCTGTATGACATGCTGTGCTATGCTCAGTTGTTCAGTCGTGTCTGACTCTTTGCGACCCCATGGACCGTAGCCTGCCAGGCTCCTCTATCCATGGGATTCTCCAGGCAAGAATACTGGAGTGGGTTGCCATTTCCTCCCCCAGGGGATCTTCCCACCCCAGGGATCGAACCCAGGTCTCCCACATTGCAGGTGAACTCTTTACCATCTGAGCCACCAGGGAAGTCATTTCTGTGTAATATGCCTGCTTTTTGGGTGTGTGGGTGTCAGGTAAGGGGGGGTGTATAAATGCCCAGAGGGGCATCAGTTAAGTATTGTTGCTCTTTACCTAGGAGATAGGTCACTCAGAATTTTCAGGTTAACCTACTAGTCTGCAAGGACAGAAAATAGCGTGCTGACCCTGCTCGTTGTAGCCTGAGGAGAGGCCTGTTAAAAACCAGCCTTGGCCTTGGTGCCTACTTCAGTGCTTCCCCGAACCCCCCTGACCTAGAAGAGTCTCTGATCTCCTCCATTTAGCCCTCAAGCCTCTGGCTGTTAGCACTCACCACCTCCTCCAAGCAGCCTTCCGAGACCACCCTGCCTGTGGTGCTGTGTCTCCTCTGAATGCCGGCGTGTGTTGTCTGACTCTTCCACTTGGCCTCACCCTCCAGGGTTCCTGAAGATTAGTGGAGGGAACGTGAGTGGGTGCCCAGCACAGTTTGCATGCTGCTGCTTCCTCCTGCTGTGCTGTTTCCTGTTGTTTGCTGCGAGTCCCGTCCTGTTTATGGCCTTATCTTCCTCAGGGCAGGATGAATACCTTCTGTTTCCCCATGATCTTCACAGCACGCAGTAGAGTCTGCTCTGTACGTTACTCACTCCAAAGGTTCTTCTCTCTCAGGCTTGTTTTCAGCATCTATCAAAGCTAAAAATAATGGCCATCTTTTTCTGGCCCTGCCTGGAAAAGTAGGACACCCTGCGAAGTGCCATCCACACAATATCTCATGTAACACTTTTTTCTCAGGAAAACTCCAGTTAGTCAGTGGTATCATGTCCAGCATCTGGAGGCCTAGAGGAGCTGAGGGCCTTGCCCAGGGCGGGGCGGGGCTCCAGAGCTCTGTGCTGCAACTCTGTGGTCTGTGAGCCTGGCCAGGTCCCTGTAGAAGAGAAGGGGCCTTTGCTGACCCGTTGTGTGTTCTGGAGCCTCCTGGGTGCCTATGTCTGCTTGTTCTCTTCTGACATGGGCACTTTGTGTTTGGGGTCAGAGCCAGTCCCGTCCCAGCTCTGTGTGTGACTGCCCGCGTGTGGATCCACTGACGGGATCCAGGGAAGGGATGTGGTGACACGCAGGCTGCCCTGTCACTTCTTCTTAGTGAAATATGTCATCACCTTACTATTCTTGCCAGGCATCATTCAGATTCATGCTCCATGATGGCACTCGTTTTTTATTTGTTCCTATTTATTTACTTCTTAAAAGTTGTAGAAAGACACATGTAGCACACATTAAGTACACGCACGTTGTGCGGCTGTCCCCACCATCATCCTCAGAACCTTCTTGTCTTCCCAGACTGAACTCTGTCCCCCACCCCTAACTCGCTGCTCCTCCCCAGGCCCTGGCCCCTCCCTTCTACTTTCTCTGTGAACCTGACCACTCCAGACACCTCCTGTGAAGGAATCTGGCCGTGTCTGTCCTCCTGTGACTGGCTTGTTCACCCCGCAGAGTGTCTTCAAGATTCACTCATGTTGGAGGAGCCTGTGTCAGAATCTCCTTCCTTTTTAAGACCAAATACTCCTCCGTTGTGTGTATAGAACCATTTTGTGCGCTCACTTGTCCATCAGTGAGCACTCGGGTTGCTTGCACTTTCGGGCTGTTGTGAATAGTGCTGCTGCGAAACGGGTGAGCAGATCGCCCGTGTTTGTGTTTGTGTCCCTGCTTTTGGTTGTTTTGGATACAAACCCGGAAGTGGGATGATGACTGTGTCCTGTGCCCCTTCACCGTGACTGTACCTTTCTACTTTCCTCCTAGCTATGCGTAGGGTTCCAGTTTCCCCACTTTCTCGCCCACAGTTGACATTTTTTTTATCATAGCCATCCAAATGGGTGTGAAGTGGTATCTCACTGCAGTTTTTTGTTTTTATTTATTTTTTTCACTATGCTGGGTGGCATACAGGATCTCCCCTGTGGCCAGGGATCACACCAGGCCCCTTGCAGTAGGAGCACGGAGTCTAAGCCACTGGACAACCAGGGAAGTCCCCCACCGTAGTTTTCAGTTGATATTCAGCACCTTTTCACGTGGTGATTGTCCATTTGTAAATCTTTGGAGAAATGTCTATTCGGGACCTTTGCACATTTTTAAAAGCAGGTTATTTCTGTCGTTGAGGAGTTTTAGGAGTTCTCTCCATATTTTGGATAGTAGTCCCTTATTAGATTCCACATTTGCCTTTTTACTCTGCTGTTCAGGTCTCTCAGTGAAGTGTGGTGTGCCTGTTTCTCTGTGGCTGCCTGTGCCTTTGGTTTCCTGCCCTTGTTCTCAGAGGGTCTGGCATGTGCCCTGAGGACATGCAGGGTGATATCGGGGCCAGGGGGCGGGGGCGGGGGGGTGGTCAGCCTGACTCCTTACCAGGTGCTAGTTGAGAGCCCCACAGGCAACAACCCCGCGAGGCAGCACTGTTGCTCACATGTGATGGAAGAGGAGGCCAAGGCTCAGCAGGCAGGTCCTTCCCAGGGGCCTGTGATGGCCAGTGGCAGAGCAGGGACTTGCGCCCAGTCCGTGAGTCCCTACCCCTAAACCAGGGTTGTCTGTGGAGTCGAGTGAATGTGCTTGCAGCTCAAAGTGTGTAACTGGTTGTCTCAAGTTCCGACCCACCTGAGCATTACTTGCTGTTCACCAGGTTCCAGGGTGACTCTGGGCAACTTGTCCTCGTCCTCCCAGTTTCTGGGGAGTTTGGCGAGAAGCAGTGCTTTCTCACTGCACACCCAAGTCTTCCTGGGGTTCCATTCTCCTCAGATGTGCTTTGGACCCTCAGTGTCGGGAGGAGGAAGAGGGGCGGACACTCACAAGTTCTCCATGTGGCCAGCTCTCTTTCCAGGCTCACCAGCTGTTGCTTTAATTGGGAATGAAGCACAGGCCTTGTCTTCTGGAAGGTGTGTTCAGAGTTCTGTCTGGGGTTTTGGTTTAGAGTGGAGAGTAAGGAGGGAGGCTGGTTCCTAATCTCAGGGGATTGGGCTCCACGCCTCTGGAAGCTGGGACACACCTGGGCCTGGGGTCGATGCCATGGAGGTCTTCTGCTGCTCCCAAGAGAGACACGCGTGAGCTCCAGCTTGAGATCCGAGATGCAACCCAGGGAGGGACGAGCCTGGTGTCAGCCTCCAGAGAGGGAGTTTCCTTCCTGTTAACTCTGGAAACCCTTTAACCAGCTTTTCTGAGGGTCACTGAACTCTCTGGAAGGGCCTTCGTGGCCTTTGGCCCAAATACCTCGCCCTTAAGGGGAGGAAACGGAGGCCCAAAGAGGTAGGTCTGTGCTGTTCTTACACAGGCAACACTTCTGACTCCAGATGTGTGGGTTTTTCCAGACACTGGTCAATTCTGACACCAGCTGGTATCCTCAATCCAGTCCAGTTCAGTGTACTATGACCTGCCTGCCCGTGGTTGTCACAGGCCCCCAGGTAAAGGATCAGCCTCACTGACCACTCCCACTTGATACCAGCATTTCTGACCAACTGACTGTAGATGGGGGTTCCTGTGAGCCCCTGCCCAGGTTTGAGAATTTGCCAGCATGGCTCACAAGATGCAGGAAACACCTTTCTTTGCTGGCAATCTCTCTGGCATCCAACTCCATCATGCAACTACCCCAGGCTGGCCACCACTGGGTACTCTCTGCTCTGGAGGGTCTGAGGGTGTCAGGAGCCGTGGGCCGGGAACCGGGCCAAAGGTCAAATGTGTGTGTCTCATTGTGTCCCAGGAGAGGCCTTGACCAGTGAGGCCTGGTGCCACTGGGGAGGGGCCTGGTGGCTTCTCCTGATCTTGGGCCCTGCCAGTCACCTGGGTGTTTGTATCCACAGAGGGCTGAGGGAGGTTGCGAGTTCATCATCCATCATGTCATCAAGGACTTAGACTCATGAAGATGAACTTTCTGGGCCTTTCCTGGTGGTCCAGTGGTTAAGGCTTCTCACTTCCACCACTACAGGGTGTACGGGTTTGATCCCTGGTCAGGAAGCTAAGAATCTGCATTCTGATTGAAGTGGCCAAAAAAAAAGACAATAACTTTTGCTTTGTTTGAATCATGTTTAGTTAATCATGTTTAGGCTAATTACATAGGACTGGTTAGTTCCAAGTTTGGTTGAAAAAGTTAGTTCATAAACTCCCCTTTGCTTTTCTGTTTTACCTGCTTTATCTGGCTCCTGTCCAGAACAGAGGGGCTGCCCCCAGGCAGGACACAGGCAGTCTGGGGCTGGCTGGAGTCCTGCACTGATTTGCCTTGTGACTCTGGAAAGGTCACGTCCAGCCTGTTTACTCCTGTAACAAGGGCAAGTCAAACAAGTTCATTTCTACATCTGAAGCTTAAGGCCTGAATCAAAGGAGCTTTTAGTTTTTCTTTAGACTTTAGCCTCCATGATTCACTTTCATGGGCACAGAACAATGCTCTGCGAACTTAAAAAAAAATTGTGCTGGGACTTCCCCAGGTGGTCCAGTGACTAAGACTCTATGTGCCCAATGCAGAAGTTCAGGTTCTATCCCTGGTCAGGGAGCTGGATCCCACATGCCGCAATGAAGATCGAAGATCCCGTGTGCCATAACTAAGACCCGTCACAGCCAAATAAATAAATAAAATTAAATAAATATTTTAAAAATTGGGCAAAAATTACATGACACAAAACTTGCCATCTGCTTCGTTTTTCAGTGAACATCTCAGTGGCATTAAGAACATCTACGTCCAGAACCCTTCTTCTTGCAAAACTGAAACTCTGTCCCCATTAAACAGTAACTCTTATTCCCCCCTCCCCTCAAGCCCCTGACACCCACCCTTCTACTTTTTGTCTCTATGAATGTGACAACTCCAGGGACCTCATATAAGTGGAATCAAACAGTGTGTCTTTGTGACTGGGAATGGCTCCCCACTCCGGTATTCTCGCTTGGAGAATCCCATGGACAGAGGAGCCTGGCAGGCCACAGTCCATGGGGTCACAAAGAGTGAGACACTACGGAGCGACTGAATACACACAACACTGCATTGAATGTATAGGCCATGTTGTGTATCCATCCATCCGTTTTTGAACATGGGTTGCCTGCACCTTCTGCTGCTGTGAACATGGTGTGCAGGTTTCTCTTCGAGACCCTGCTTTCAGTTCTTTGGAGTACATACTCGGCAGTAGACTTGCTGTGTAACATGGCCATGTGGTAGTTCTATTTCTGTTTTTTTAGGAGCCTCCATACTGTTTCCATAGTAGCTGTACCAGTTTCCACCCCCGCCAGCAGTGCACAAGGGGCTCCCGCTTCTCCTCATCCTCGCCTGCACTTGTCATGTCCTGGTCTTCTAATGGAGCCGTCCTCAAGGGTGTGAGGAGGGTGCACTCTTCTGGGGTGTGACTGAGCCTCCAGAGACTCAGTGCTGTTCAGAGCTCAGTGCAGGGCATGTGTCTGGAGGAAGGCGGAGCACCAGGGTCCCAGGTGGTGTGTGCACGTCTCACAAAGCCACTCAGATGCCCCCGTCACTCCCCGGGAACTGTCTTCATGTGTCCGTCCTGGCACAGATTTGAGTGTGGAGGGGGCCTCTGAGCTGAAGGAAGGGGCTCTTCATCCAGACTCCACTGGGAGCCCTGAGGGCCGGGCTATTCCCCTCACCCACACCCAGCCCTCCATCCTAGTCCTGCAGAGCCGGCTCATGGGAACGTGGCCGGAGAGGGCGTCCAGTACTACACCTTTCTGGAGGGGAACTGACGTCACTGTCGAAGTTTCAGATGCTCTACGACCGGACCCAGGCTTGCCCTCTAGGGACCTGGTCCACAGAAATGTCGGGTCCACAGAAATGTCGGGTGGACGCACACGCGGCCACAGCAGTTTGCTGCCCGGGGCGGGCACACAGCCAGGTGCACAAGCGGGTGTAACGTGAGACTGGGGTTGGATCCCATTACACCATGAGCTTCACGGAGCAAGACCCACACTCAGCCACTGAAGGGGCCACGGGGCAGGGGACCTCGCACTTTACACAAGGTGACTTGTGTCCTGTCTGTGTTGTCTGATTTTTAAACAAGCATGCACACATATTTCACTTTATACAGACCTCTTGTCTCATGAGCGGGACTGTGGATGCAGCTCTGCTGTGGGTAGACCCTCTACCCCACACATGGGGCACCAGGAGGACCCTGCTGCTCCCTCAGAGGCAGCCCCTGACCACCACAGTGGGGCTGCCAGGGCGTTGTGGAGGCCAGACCCCAGAGTCTGCCCCCCTTTGACCTGCCCTGTCCCATCCTCGGGGACTCTGAGGCGGGTACCATTCACGCCTTCTCCCTAAGCTCCTGAAGGTGAGAAACTGAAGACCCCTTAGGATGGTCCCTCATGTGGGCATTTGATGAAGTTCAAGCTGAAAGGCTCCTTCTGCCAACTCCCTTCTCTCTCTCTGGCTAGCTCCTACCTGTCCTCCACAGCCAGGTCCCTGGTGCCTCTCCGGAGCCCTCCGACGCCGGAGGATATCTGCTCATGAAGGCCCAGGATGCTGCTGCCCACCTGCCCAACTGAGGGCTGTGGTTTCTGCTCTGTCACTCAGCCGCAGGCCATGCCGAGTCCCTGTGTTTCATTACTGCCCCGAAATCCCTAAGGCCTGGTGCCCATCCTCCCTCCCATAATGCAGTTTCGTGACAGCACCAACCATGCAGCATCGCTCAGCAAACAGGAGCCGCTGAGAAATGCACACACTGCCCAGGACCCTTCTGGGAGCTCCACCTTCCTCCCTGTGCACGTCCTGCCCTGACTCTCTGTGGTGCTCAGTGACACACCCAAAAGTGTGCAGCCTCCTCACACCCTCGAGGATGGCTATTGACAAAACCCCAGGGCAAAACAAGTGCAGGCAAGGATGTGGGAAAACTGAAGGCTGAATGTCCAAGGTCAAGGTGTCAGCAGGGTTGGTTTCTCTTGAGGCCTCCTCTTGACATGCAGATGGCTGCCTTCTCGCTGTGCCCTCTCCTGATCTCGTCTGTGTGCAGGTGTCCCTGGTGTTTCCCTGTGTGTCCAACTTCCTCTTAGGACACTGGGCAGGTTGCACCAGGGCCTGCTCCCTCAGGGCCTCCTTGTACCTTCTTTGCTTCTGCAAAGAGCCCCCCTCCAGGTGCAGCCACACTCAGTATATGAATTTAGGGGCATTCAGTTTACCCCTGACATTTGCACAGTGCTCCGTGGGTGGCCGCTTGCCCTCTGTTCAGCTCGGGGTTCTGGGTTCTGTTCTTGGGCAGACTGCATGTGGTGCTAGTTGTCCTGTGGCTGGCAGGCTGTGCAGTCTTCCTAACCCCCAGGTTCCTTCTGTTACAACTAAACCAGTACAATAGGCTCACACTCGGAGGACCAGACCGAAGCCTTCAGCTTCTGGACCCCTGGTCCCAACTGAAGGTCAGTAACGCGTTGTTACTCAACTTTACCAAGTTAGCAAAGGATTACACTTTAAATGTGTAGGAATTCAGATGGGAAGGGAGACTAGCAAAGCCCTAGTGAAAACTGAGTTAGGTGGGGACTTTCCTGGTGGTCCATTGGCCAAGACTCTGCACTCCCACTTCAGGGGACCCAGGTTCGATCCCTGGTTGGGGAACTAGATCCCACAGGCTGCACCAGGAGTTTGCCACAACAAGGATCAAAGAGCCTGCTTGTTGCAACTAAGACCCAGGGTGACCAAGTAAATAATAAAAATAAAATTTAAAAAATACTTTAAAAACTTGAGTTAGGTGAAAACATGATGCTGTGACAAACAAGCCAGACACCAAAGGCCACGTGTGGTGTGATTCCACTTCCATGCATGTCCAGGATAGACCATGTGTGCAGAGAGGGCAGGTTAGTGGGTGTAGGGGCCAGGGGCCAGTGGTCCTTTTGGGGTGGAGGAAGTATCCTGGAGTTTGGTGGTGGTGGTGGCTACAGGTCTGGGAATGTACTGAAGTCCTCTGAACTGTATACTTCCAAAGAGTGAACTTAATGGCCCCTGAGTTCTGTCTCTGTAAAACCATTGTAAAAACATTGAACTGGGGTGGTGGCATGCTAATGTGAGTGGCTTTCCTTCTCTGTCCTCGGGGTTCTCTGTAATTACTTCTTTTTTTTTCAAGTGGAAAAATCCAGAGTCATGCAGATTACTTGGAATCTAGTTTTGTGCGGTGCTGAGTCAGAGTCAGGCAAAGAAATCTCCCTGGAATACTAAGGGGTCACTTTCGCTCCTAAAATATCATCATTGACTAAGATTTGCAGGCTAAAAATAGAGAGGAAACTGGGTGTGTATGTGCTGCAGCTTGATAATGAACTTGCCCCACTGTGACATGGGCTGTCTCCTGGTCCCACCTCCACACAGATCCGTGGTTTGCAGCAGGATTAGCTTGTTGTTGTCTGATGGAGTCCAGCTGGTGCTGGGCATCAGAATCCACATTTGTTTCTGTGTGTGTGTGTGTGTGTACATGCGTGTGTGTATGTCCTTTCAGAGAGCTGTTCATTCCCAGCTTGATGCTGTTTTCAATCCCAGGCCCAGAGATTTCTGAGCCATATATATTTTTAATATATGTTAAATAATTCATCAAGGAACGTGTGTGTGCCGAAATGTCGGCGGCTACCTCACTTCCCATTTGACTCTTTCTACCCAATATTTAACCACGTGCCTGCTGTAAGCCCTGTTTCTTGGCTAATGACATAAAATCATCTTCAAAAGGAAAGCCAAAGACTCTTGCGTTACCTTTTTCTGCCATAAACCCACCCTTTGGTATTTGCAAAGGTCATATGAGCTGTTCTGGCGTCCACGGCCCTGATGGACAGGGAAGCGTACATTCCCATTGGCCCCTGAGGATGAAGGATGACTGCGGCGGCCACGGCATCTGCTGTAATGTCAGGAGCGGGCACTGGGACGCAGGGGCAGCAGGCACATGAAAAATGCAGAAGGTGGGAAGTGCCTCTGCCTCGCAACTACAGGGACATCTCCGAGAGCATTTGTTCTCCTCCGTTAAGCCTTGTCACCTGGCATCTAGTACAGGGGCTGGGGGCGGGGGCACCAGTGCCACGTCCTGTGGGGCCTTGCCCTGCCCTTGTACCGGCTAGTTTTTGTTCAGTGTTTGCCCCATGTAGGGGTCGTCGGCTTTATTCTCAGTTAAATAAAGAGCATCCTTTGGTGCCTGGTGTGGGAGAAGCAGGTGCTGTGTGCTGGGTGTGTCTCTGTCCCCACTCAGAGCAGATGGCCTGCGTCAGTTCATTTCGTGACCTTTCTTTGCTGCTAAGACACCAAATCTCTGATCCCACGGATCATAAATATTCTTTAGGTTTGCAGGCACGGAGGTAATGGGAGCGGCAAGCTGTCGCTATCATTTTCCATTTGTTGGAACCCGTGGAAGGAAACCATTACAGCAGTTAAGGCGCTGCGCATGCCTGCTGTGGCCCCGGGCTTTACGGACGTATGAAGGGCACCGCAGCCCAGCAGCCTTAGCCGAGGTCGGAGAGCCTTCTGCTCCATGTCCGGCCATCCTCACTTTTCTGCTCGCCAGGCAGCCCTTCCCAGCAGCTGGGCATCATGACTCAGTCCCTGCCCCCCTCCCCACCACCTTCCCAGGGGCTGCATTCTTAAAAGTCACTAAAGGTCATGATGGTCACCTGGTCTCCATTGCTCATTGTACTGATGGGGGCCTCTCCTTGCCCCAGCAGGAAACAAGAGCAGCGCTGTGTGGGGCCCAGTGAGGAGGTGCTCGGAGCTGGACCCCTCAGAGGTTTACAGGGAGGAGGCAGGCTGGGTGAGGACACAGTTCTGGGTGTCTTGGGGGGACCTGGAGCAGTGGGTAGTGAGGACAGTCACCCTGGGAGTCAGGCTTGAACCTTGTCTGGAGTCAAGGGGGAAGCTTGGCAAATGAACTTATTTACAAAACAAGCAGAGTCACAGATGTAGAAAGCAAACTCACGGTTACCAGGGGTAAGGTGGAGAGGGATAAACTGGGAGATTTGGACTGACATAAACACACTACTGGCTTCCCTGGTGGCTCAGAGGTTAAAGCGTCTGCCTCCAATGCGGGAGACCCGGGTTCGATCCCTGGGTTGGGAAGATTCCCTGGAGAAGGCAATGGCAACCCACTCCAGTACTCTTGCTTGGAGAATCCCATGGACGGAGGAGCCTGGTAGGCTACAGTCCACGGGGTCACAAAGAGTTGGACACGACTGAGCGACTTCACACACACACACACACACACACACACACACACTACTGTATACAAACTAGGTAACTGCCAAGGACCTACTGGACAGCACACGGAACTCTACTCAATGCTCTGTAGTGACCTATATGGGAAAAGAAGCTAAAAAAGAGCAGGTATATGTGTGTGTATAACTCATTCATTTTGCAGTATACCTAAAACTAACACAACATTGTGAATCCAATAAAATGTTTTAAAAGATGGGGGAGCTTGGGCGGTCTTAAATATGTGTGTGTGGGTGGTGCTTATGCATCTCAGGGGAGGAGCATGTGGGGGACCAGAGAGGGTCAGCAACATCCCATCCTGAGGGGCCGAGGGGGGCCTCCGCCCCTCTCCAGCTCTTACCACCCCACCCCATTCCTCCATCCCCACCCCTGCCCAGAGCCTCTGCACCCCACCCAGTTTGCTCCCCTTCTGACACCTCCTGGGACCCCGGGGCAGGAGCTTACCTTTCCCCCGCCCCCACAGCAGGCTGGGCTGCCTGGCACCACAGGGCCCTCGGTGGAGACCACCTTGCTCCAGACTTCATGTGGGTCTCCTGGGGGCTGGGCCCTGTGCGGAGCAGGAGAGGGGCCGATCTTCAGAGCCATCATCCAGCAGATCCCAGGGGACGCGCTTTGAGACCCTCCTCTACCTTACACATTCTCCAGGAAAGGAGGTGATGTTCTTAGTTTTTCCTGTGGAGAATTTCAAACATAAATGGGGAAACCAGTGTAATGAGCTTCTATGCTCCATGACTGGGCTTCAGCAGTTCTCAACAGCTGGCCGGTCCCACCCTGTCTCCTGGACGCTTCCCACCTCGGTTTGGAAGCCGGTTCCAGGCCTGAACCTGGAACCTGAGCAGCCCTCACCTGCTCAGTCCTAGTCACGTCACGTGACTGTGACATGCGCGTCTTTGAAGGTCAGGGCTTCTGGTTGGGCTCCATGAGCCCCAGCCCTCTTGCCAGTCCGGTGGGCGAGGACGCTCTCTGCCCAGGGCTGCTGCGAGCAAGCCTCTTAGGCCTTTACCAGAACCTCATAGCTCACTCTCTGCAACCTGCTGCACACCGGGCACCAAAGTGGCTCTGACCACATGGCCTGGGGCAGGTGAGCCCAGGGCTATCTCAGCTGGACACTCACCACCATCCTTGAGGAAGCGGCTTAGGCTGGGACTTGGGGCCCTCAACTTTAAAAAGAGGAAGGAAGATCACTGAATGATCCGACCCCACTGAATCTGACTTGAAATCAATAAAATCTCTTCCTATCTCAGAAAAAAATAAAACCAGGGACAGGGACTTCTCTGGTGGTCTAATGGTTATGACTCTGAGCTCTCAAAGCAGGGGGCCTAGGTTCCATCCCTGGTCAGGGAACTAGATCCCACATGGGCCACAGCTAGAACCCAGCACAGCCAAATAAATATTTTTTAAAATAATAGCAAAAATAGAAATGGGGGCAGAGCTCCTTTATAGACTGGTTTTAAGATTTAGATGAGGCAGAAGGGGACGATGGAGAATGAGATGGCTGGATGGCATCACTGACTCGATGGACATGAGTTTGAATGAACTCCGGGAGTTGGTGATGGACAGGGAGGCCTGGTGTGCTGTGATTCATGGGGTCGCAAAGAGTCGGACACGACTGAGCGACTGAACTGAACTGAACTGTGTGTGTCTGTACGTAAGTCGTTCAGCACTCAGTAGTTTTTATCATGAACAGCCTTTCAATAATACATCCTGCAGGGTATTAGCTGCTATCCCCATTTTACAAATGAAATGACAGAGGTTTAAAACCAAGGTTAGGTAGCATGCATGAGCTCCTGGGGCAAATGAATTACAGAGCCAGGAGTCTGAGCTCAGGTGTGACTAACTCCTGGCCCCCACCTTCGTGATGGCTAATCATTGAACCGAGCTTTGCGGCCTCGAGAAAAGAAGGGGCCGGTTATGGGTCAGCAGACTAAGTTCACGTGGTCCTGCCTCTGTCTGGCGTTCCAGCCAGTGCTGATTCGTGGAAGCTGATGGCCACATGCGGGGTCTCTGCAGACCCCTGCCTGCATCCCCCCCACCTCCTTCGCGCTCTTCCTGCGGTTAGTGCTACTCAGCCCTGCAGTGGAGAGAAACTGGGCAGGCGGGTCAAACACAGGCACAGCAGCCCCTCCCTGCTCAGTCCTAGTGGGAAGAGGCAAGCTCTGAGGCTCAGGAGGGTCACTGGTCACCTGTGGGGGCTTGTTCTCCAGTTAGGATAGTGAGGGGTGGATGTTCCAACTGTAAAGTTGCTGGGAATGGAATGTGTAATGTTGCCGAACTGGACATCAGATCCAGGCTCGTCCAGTCCCACTGCTCCCCAGTGCCTTGGTCTGGACACACAGACACCCCAGATCAGGCAAGGAGTGCTGCGGGCAGGGGACCCACTGACCTGGAACCCACCTCTGGAAGGTCTGGCTTAATGGGAGCCAGCATCGCCAGACCAGGACCCAGCTTCCTGTCTGGCTCTGTGCACCTGTTCAGAGAGGTTCTCCATTACCAAACGAAGAAACTGAGCAGACAAGCCAGTGTCTGTGGCCCTTGGAGGGCAAGGCAGGGACTTGAAGGGCACGTCCAGGCGATGTCCAATCCTCTTCCTGAACGTCCACCAAGGCCTCTGTACCTCCGTCACTGAGCAGCAGGATCGCCAGGGCCGCGGGTTCCTCCCTGGGTGCTTGGCCACCCTGGGGGAATAGGCAAGGATGGCTTTTCCCTGGAGAAGTGTTCTCTTCTTTGGGGGTATGTCTCCTGCTGTGTCATGTCTGGATATTCACCTTCACCAGTGTAGTTTCCCCAAACCAAGCCCCAGAACAGGTTTTAGGGGAAAGTGGAGAGCCTGAGTGGTTATAGACCTTACAGGTAAGACTCAAAAGCCCCGTGGAGAAGCCCCCGCTTTGGATAGGAAAGCAAAACCGGTCACCTCATTGCTGGAATGACAGCCTGGCTGTCTTGGGACCCAGCCAGAAAAAACAATTTGTTAGAATGACCCCCACACATAACCAG
This sequence comes from Moschus berezovskii, assembly GCF_049115385.1. NCBI lineage: Eukaryota > Metazoa > Chordata > Mammalia > Artiodactyla > Moschidae > Moschus > Moschus berezovskii. The sequence continues at coordinate 46,683,470 of NC_142479.1, forward strand.
CTAAAGCTTTGGGCTGAAATCCAGAATGCTTATTAAGGGAAAGTGGGGTTAAAATTGTTCCTCTGAAACCCTGTGGTTGTTTATTTGAATTAGTGAGGTCGCCCCAGTGACAGCTGTGGAGGCCAGTCTTTAATTAGGAGAAGAATTTGCCCTGAACGTCATCAGAGTGGCATTTCTGAGGCCTCCGGTGTTTTTCTTCCTGGCTTCTTCCAGCCTCGTCTCAGTCCTGGGCTCCATCCAGGGTCAGAGCTAGCTTCTTCCCAGACGACCATTCTGCATGCTCCTAGCAGCCCTGGTCCCCTACCCTTGCAAGCTGGGGGGCTGCTTGTGGAACCTGGGCTCCAAATGAGGCCGTGAGCATGTGTCGTGAAGTTGAGAACGGCTGATCTCAAGCGCCTTTGCTGCAGGCCACGTGCTACTCTTAAGTGTTTGATATCTGTAAGCACATTTCCATCTCGTCTTAGTAACTGGCAGGTGAGGCGGAGTCCTTAACATCCTACTTCACAGGTGAGGAAGCTGAGGGGCCGGGATCACATGGCTGGTTAGTGAGGCGCCCACTGCAGAGGCTGGCACAAGGCAGGCACTCAGTGGATGTTTATGGAGTCTGTGTCTCTCGCACCAAAACGTCTGTTACATTTACCATCTTCTGCCCTCTAGTTGTTTACTTTGTTTGTGTTTTTTTGGCCACACTGCACAGCTTGCAAAATCTTAAGTTCCCCAACCAGGAATTGAACCCTTGCCCCCTGCAGTGGAGGTGCAGAGTCCTAAGCACTGGACTGCTAGAGAATTCCACCTGCCCTCTAGTTTTTACTTTGACTTTTCTCTGATAACATTGAATATGTCAATCTTTTCTTCAAACCTGGGTTTGCTTTTTAAACTTTGAGTTACGGAGAATTTTAAACATTTTTAAAAAGAGAGAGAATAGTATAATGAAACTCCATTCAACCCTTTATGTAACTTCAGCAGTGATCAGCTCATGGCCTATTTTGTCAACATGCCCATCTCCTCACTCTTCTGGCCTGTATTATTTTGAAGTAAATCCCCAAAATCATTATTTCAGCCATATATTTCAATGTGTGTCTCTAAAAGAAAATGAACTCTTAAAAACAACCATAATACCATTGTTGTACTTCAGGAATTAATAATAATTCCCCAATATTGCTTATTCAGTCAGCATTCACGTTTCTGTGCTGTGCTTGGTTGCTCAGTTATGTCTGACTTTTTGCAAGCCCGTGGACTGTAGCCCACCAGGCTCCCCTGTCCATGGGGATTCTCCAGGCAAGAATACTGGGGTGGGTTGCCATGACCTCCTCCAGGGGATCTTCCCAACCCAGGGATTGAACCCAGGTCTCCTACATTACAGGCGGACTCTTTACCGTTTGAGCCACCAGGGAAGCCATGTTTTTAGTTGTCTCTTGATGTCGTGTCACACGTTGTGTTAAAGTCTGTTTGAACAGGCTCTGATAAGCTCTGCATTGCAGCTGGGTGGTGTGTCTCTTCTGTCTCTTTCTTAGTCTGTAGGCTCCGCCTCCCTGTTTACTTCACTGCAGTTTGTATGTCGAAGAAACCAGGTCACTGGCCCTATTGAGTTTCCCACAGCCTAGATTGTACTGATTGCATCTCGTGGTGTCGTCTAATGTGGCCACGTGTTCCCATGTTTCTTGTAAACCTCTGTCTGACCAAGTTCAGGTTGAATTTCCCAAGGAGGCAGGGGCCTCTGCTGTCTCTCTGTGACGTTCACGACCACTACTGATCGGGGCCTAGATCCCCTTCTTCTTTATGGGTTGTAGATGGTTTCCAAACTGGGTTCTGTTCCCTCAAGGGCCTGTTCTGTTCCCAGGGCAGGTCACACAGAAGGCTTCGTATGACTTGGTGCCAGTCTTATGTCCCTCCGGCCTCTCCTTGACATCCTTACTCACTGACTGGTCTCCCTGGGAGAAGGGCAACATGGTCCCTTTGACTTGGAGGCCCTGGCCTCGGCTCGGCCCATGTGTGTTTTCCTTCAGCCCCCTGCATGGGAGGGCGTTAGGCGGCAAGCAGGAAGAGCACTGGGGTGGCCGGGTGGCCCCAGGTGAGGTCTCCAGCTCCTCTCAACTCTGAGAGCCCACCGTGGGCAGTGTGTGGGAGGGGAGGCTGGCCTCACTCTGCAGCCTGGAAGAGGTCAGACCAGCTGGAAGAGCCTTGATTATGGGGGAAAACAAGTCCTTCAGAGGAAGTCTGCCTGTCAGGGTCCTTGACGGCATCGCTGTCACCCCACCCTGAGAGCTGCATTGTGCCACCTGCTCTTGGGCTCAGAGGCCAGAGCTGATCCTTGAAGCCCTGCGGGTCAGAGCCTCGCCCTGGGTGTGCAGACGGGGGCTCAGGGAACCTCCCTTGGGGTCCTGGCCAGGCATTAAATGATGACGCCATGTTCCATCATGTGGCTGTATTGTGATTTACTGTACTTTAGTGCTGGGCGTTCAGGTTGTTGCCTTTATTTTTTTCCTGGCTGTTACAATCAATGCAGCAGCAAACCCTGGGAGAGCTTCAGTCTTCGTCTGCATTTCCGGTTGTGATAGCGAACCCTTGTTCCCCGGAATCATCCTGTGAGACAGGTGGCTCCTTTCTGAGGGTCTCACTCCCTGAAAACTTCACTACTGTTTCTTTTCTCAGCATTTTGGGGACCTAGTGTGGGTCCAGGTGTGCATGGGGCTGGGAAGGCTTCCTGGGAGAGGGCTCGCAAGGTACACTCTGATAGTGACCGAGAGTGGAGGCATATGAGGGGTGGGGAGACAAGAGCTGCTGCTGGGTGTGGACCTGGGGAAGCTGAGGCCAGAGGAGGTGGGTGAAGGGATGGGAGGGGACAGGGCAGGGGTGAGGGGAGCAACTGAGGCCTGGGGACAGAGCCCAGACTTTGCTGAAATGGAAGGGGAAACCAGGGAGCGGCTCTGAGCAGGGCAGTGACTGAGGAGCCTGTGTGCTGGGTCACCTGGCCACCGGGCGGAGGGTGGACAGGACAGAACCAGTTAAGCCCTTTATACGAGAGGGTTCCTTACAGACTTGGCTAAGTTGGCAGGAGATAGTGCCTTTCACTTCAATTCACATTTCTTTAATTCCTGCTGAGGTTGGATATTTTTATGTTGATTCTTTCAACTGTGTTTCATCATTTTGTGACTTGACCCAGTGGGTCCCAAAGGCCTGTCACTGCGGACATTGCGGGTGGCAAGGCCAGACTCATGGCTCTGCCTTGCATAGGAGCCCTGGGAGACCCAGCGAGGGAGGTGGGCCCCAGGCCTCTCGAGCTGCCCTGTAACCAGGGCACACTCAGGATCTGCTGACCGAGAGAGCAAGATGACTGGCCATGCAGGTCGCTTCTCTGTCGTCACATTTGAGGAAGGGGTTCAGGATGCAGCAGACTCAGCTGGGTCGGGGTCCCCAGTGGCCGGGGGCAGCTTTGTTGAGGAGAAGCTTGTCCAGGCTGGTCTTGCCTGCAGGCCATGCGCACTGGCTGGAGCAGAGAAGCTGAGTGTGAACAGGCCTTGGGGATAAGGTTTCTTCTCAGCCTCGCTCACGTCCGCCTGCCTCTGCAAGTGAGCAGCGTCCAGCTCGTAGACCTCGTCTATGAATGGGTTTATTGCAGGCTTTTCTGATGCCCCGGAAACCTCCTGAGGAAATGGGGGCTGCTGGTCAAGAACACACCCTTCTTGGAAAAACGCTACCTCCTAGCTGGCTGCCTCTGGGCACGGGGTCCTCTGCACTGCCCGCCCCCCTGAGGGAGCTGGCTGGCCATGTGCAGCTGGGTTGCTGAGTTGGGGTACAGGCAGCGTGGTGGCCGAGTAATGACCCTCACTGTCTCTGCAGCTTCTGGATTGGAACCACAGGGGCCTTGCGCCCTTTCCCTGTGAGATCGGAACAGTGTCAGGGTATTGCAAGGCCACCATCGTGGCCGGGCCCTGTCTGGGTTGTGCCTTCGCCGAGGCTGGAGTCCCCCGCCTTTGACATTTGATTTTACATGAAGAACAGAACTGGGTGAGCTGACCCACCAGTGCTCAGCTGCTCAGTCATGTCAGACTCCTTGGGGCATGGGAAGCCTTCCCAGCCCCAGCTCCATGGACTGTAGCCCACCAGGTCCTCTGTCCGTGGGATTTCCCAGGCAAGAATACTGGAGTGGGTTGCCATTTCCTACTTCAGGGGATCTTCCCGACCCAGGGACCGAAGCCCAACCTCTTGTGTCTGCTGCATTGGCAGACGGATTCTTTACCACTGAGCCACCTGGGAAGCCTGACCCACCAGAGCCCTCCCCAAACTGTTCCAGATTCCTGATGATTCCTGATGACCTAAACTTGGTTACAAGGGAAGTGCACGATTTTATAGAAAAATTCTTCCCTGAGAAACAAAGCAGGGGCTTCCCTGGTGACTCAGTGGTGAAGAAGACTCCTGCCAGTGCAGAAAACACAGTTCAATCCCTGACCCGGGAAGATCCCACAAGCTGCAGAGCGCCTGGGCCTGTGCTCCCTAGAGCCCATGCTCCACAGTAAGAGAAGCCTGTGCACTGCAGCTTGGGAGTAGCCCTGGATTACCACAACCAGAGAAGAACCCACACAGCAACAAAGACCCAGCACAGCCAAAAACCAATACTTTTCTTTTTATATCAAAGCAGTCTTGGACATGGCTGCTTTCACCCTGTGGTGTCTGCCTGGTTATGACCTGGGCTGACACTCCAGGCCTTTCTCCTTCCATGGGTGCACAGTGTTTAACATAAAACTATGTGTACAATTTTTACGTTGGCCTACTCCCACTGGGCATGCTCACCACTTGCTCATCAGCCACATGGGTTCAGGAGTGCAGGCTGGCCTCCCCAGGCCTCGACCCCCTCAGAGGACACTCTGTCATCTCAGTCAGGTCCTCGTGGCTTCAGCCAGGTTTGGAGCCCCTGTCACATTCTTCAGCTGCTTCAGATTACTGAACCTGAGATGTGACTGCAGTGGAGGAGAGCAGGCTTCCTGGCTGACCTGCAGGTGAAGGGGGAGGTGAGTGGACGCGGTCCCCAGGCCCCTGGGGCGCTCGGCCACCCAGCTCTGAGCCGGCGAGAGCTTCATGAGCACCTAGCCATGCTCAGACCCCAGGGGACTTGGCAAAAACAGGCCCACGAGGCCGGGATGGACGAGGCCTGGGGAGGAGGGTCAGAGGATGCGACCCTCACTGTGGCTGTGCTGGACACTCCTTGTTTCCCCCTGACTGGGGTGGGGCTCTGGGCCCGGCTGGAACATTCTCTCACCTGGTTTCCCTTATGGCTATGCATGGCATAGGGCACAATTCTGGCCTCTGAGAGGAACAGCACCTCTTCAGCAGTAAATGGCAAAGCCCTCTGGCCCTTGTGCCTTCTTCCTGCCTGTTTCAAGGACTCTGTGTGCTTGGGCATTGGCCGCCTTGTGGGTTCACGGACGGAAGCCACCAGTCAGTGCTGGCGGAGCAGGAAGACAAACGGATCCCACCCTGCCTGGGGGCCTGGTGGGGCTGCTCCCACCTGCACTGCCTGCTTCCAGGGTTCTTACTCTGTGAGAAAAGTAACCCTCATCTGCTTAAGCAACTGTTAAGTTTTTTTTTTAATTGCTTGCAGCTGAATGCAATCATAACTGATAAGGTAATGTTTTAATATTTTACAAGGGGGAAATGTATTTACATATTGTGTAATTAAAAATGAAAAATAATTTAAATCCCCACAGATTTCCAGGCCCACATCAGAGTCACTGAAACCGAATCTTTAGGGATGGGACTCACATATCTGTATTTTTAACAAACTCCCCAAATGATCTGATGTGCAGTAAATCATTTCCATATTCATTAATATTGTCCCCATTTTATATAGGAGAACACTGAGAAAGGAGGTTAAAAAACATCCCAGTGGCAGGGACAGAATGAAGGGA